>NC_056744.1:1677426288-1677478788 GCF_019279795.1 Protopterus annectens | reverse complement strand
AAATTACTATGAATAGAGAGAGTATGAGCTATATGTGAGTGGGTTACACTTGGGATGGTGGGGAGCACTTACAGTTAAATTGCCTCAGTGTGGTAAGATGTTTCCTTAAGAAGCTTATAAAGGAACTTGTATTTATCTTGTGATGAAGCAGGAGATTGTCCCATGTCTTGAAGTAGTGATGATGAAATGTGAGAGACTTAATAAAAACAGGTGCTCAAATTTGATACATGTAGAGAGCCCAAGAGAAAGATGAGCTGTGAGAAATCTCTCCTGTATAATAAAGAGAAGATAGGACAAGAAAGACCAAGGGAGGAAAATTTATTTAAAGTCCATACAGTATTGAAGAAAATACAGTATTAAAAAAGAAAGAAAACCAGCAGTGAACAGTCATAATGACTTTCTAGGAAAATCAGTTTCTTTTGCATTCTGTGTGTGGCTGAAATTAACTATTTTCTTTGTTTTTCAGTTGTTCGAAGAATGCCAAAAGTAATGTGGCATCCATAGACTGACATTTCTTCTTTTCTTTCTTTTTTTATTTTTATTACCCAGTTAGTTCCAGAAATTCATCTCTCTGATCTCCAATATTTATTCTTGCTTTTAGCTTGCTGAAGACCTTAAACTAAAGATTTTCTAATTTGCTTGCCTAACTCATCTATTGGTGTGTATTTCAATGCTTTCAATTTGTTGCTGTTATAATTTTGCCAGTTATTTATTAATGCCATCTTTATGGAATTGTTTTGCTTTATGCACTGAAGGAATGCGTGTGTGTGTGTGTGTGTGTGTGTGTGTGTGTGTGTGTGTGTGTGTGTGTGTGTGGAGAGAGAAGTGGGTTGAACTAGCTATAGTAACTACACAAATAGGTATGTGGTGCAACAAAAATTGCTATACGTGATGTGACACCTGTGCACTGGCCCAGCAATCAAGGAGCCTCAATCCTCACCACTAACACCAGTGAGGGTTGTCCACATTGGGAAGGATAATAAATACACATACAGTAAAGTACAATTTCCCTTAAGAGCACACAGAGATCACAGTCAGTCTGGGGCTGGTTTCTCCCTTTCTCTCCAGATTCCCAATAAGACTCCCCACAGGCACAGCTATAGGGTCCAGATCTCAGCCTAGTGGTCAAGCTAACCCCCAGCACCCTCTCTGTCCAACCAGTGCTTCGTGTCCCTGCCCAAGTAGCTGACACAAACACACACACACACACACACACACACACACACACACACACACACACACACTTTAAGATCCGAGTTATATACAAACACACAGACACTCCTGGGGAAGGCTGGCATAGGTTCTCCAGCTATGCCTCTTCCGCCAGGCTATAAGGTAGTAATCACCACCACCAACCACTAATATCAGCTACTAATAAGGCCGTTATCAAAGGGTGTTCAATTATTACTGTGCAATATTATTATCCAAATGGTAAGTGTGATGAATAGCAAGGCTTATTTGAAGTGGCTTGGACAGGATCACTATATACATGCATTGTACTCTAGAGCCTAAATTATCACTACATAAAACAACCACAGTTGAAAGGTTTAAAATATTTAATAAATAATAACACAAGACAGTACTTCTTACTACACAGTGCTAGTCAAGAGTTCAGAGATCACTGGAAAAATGCTTAAAATAATACAGTAGAATAGTTCTGACATCAGTACAGAAAACAACTAGTCTAATCTTCCTTTTTCCTAGCTATTGCTAAGAGAGACACTAAAGTCTAAGATCCTACATACAAACACAGGCAGAGTGCTGGTTCATAGGTTGGTACTAGGCTATCAGCCCTAGGGTCTATACAAGCTTAGCCATAATGATTCCCTGGCTATTTCTTCCCACAGTATTTACTTCCTTGGACCCCTGTCTAGCAGGGTGACTGACGTGATCCCCTGGGTGAATTTCCTATCTCCCATCCAATCGTCAAGGTTCCTTTTGAAGAGGGCTAAAGATGTGCTCTGCTTGACATGTATGGGAAGTCTATTCCAGAGTCAGGGGAGTCTCTGGGTCAGGAATCTATCCCTCCAGTATGTTTTGTTCATTGTGATGACAAGGTTTAGATCCCTGGAGCGTGTGACTCGGGATTGCTTTGTGTAGCATGTCCAACAGCTCTGGGTTTGACTTGGCCTTATATGTTAAGCAGAGATCACCTTTGAGTAGACGATATGTGACAGGGTATAGCTGGAATTTTTTTAGATGGTTAGCATAGGGCATCTGCTTTAGGCCTGTGATTATTTTACTGAGGTATTTCTGCAGCCTTTCCAGTTGCAGATGCCTTGATAGGTACATACCAAATGGGGTGTTGTATTCTATAATGGGTCTAATGAGGGATGAGTACAGTGGGACAATGACGTCCTTTTTTCTGGATGAAAAGCCCTTTGTGATGAGGTGTGCCACATAGAAGGATTTCCTGCCTGTTGTGGTGATGTGGTTATCGAAGGTGAGACCACTGTCCACCTGTGTCCCTAAGTCTCTTATCACACTTTCGGTGTTTAGTGTACTGCCACCTATGTGGCAATTCATGCGTACATGTATTTTCCCAAAGGGGATAGCTACACATTTCTTGGCATTGAGGTTGAACCCATGGCTCTGACACCAAGCATCTGTTTCTGAAAGGCCCTTTTGTAGAGTATCCACATCATTTGGGGATTCAATAATGACTCCCAGTTTGCAGTCATCTGTGACTTTGTTGGCCAGAGTCCCTTAGTGTTGGCCTGTACTTCAGAGAAGTAGATGCCAAACAAGATGAGTCAAGGACTGAACCCTGAGGTACTCCACTTCTCACTTGTCTGGAGCTGGATTTGGAGTCAGCTACTTTTACAGTGTGGGTTCTGTCAGTAATCCAGTTGGTGACCCATCGAGTGATGTAGGGACTAATGGCCAGCTCAGGAAGTTTATTTATGATTCCAGAGTGGGGGATGGTGTTGAAGGCCTTGGCGAGGTACAGATAGGCTGTGTGCCTTACCCTCGTCCACAGCTCTGGAGACTGATTTGAAGAAGCCAGTCAGGTTCAGGAGACAAGATCGGCCCTTCACAAACCCAAACTGGGTGGGGTCCAGTGTTTGAAGGTTGCCAATGTCTTTGTTTATAAGTTCCATGATAATATGTTCCATGGTCTTGCAGATCAGGCTCGTCAGACTGATGGGGTGGTAGTTCCCAGGATCCAAGGTGGATCCCCACTTGTGGAGTGGGATAACTGTAGCTGTGCGCCACTCAGTGGGCACGAAGCCTGAGGTGAGGCTATGATTAAACATGACACTTAGGTGAGGTGCCAGTTCATTTTGTAGTTCATGTAGTACACAGCCCGGGATGTCGTCTGGTCCCATGGATGCTGTATTCTTAGCTTGGGAGTGTGCGGTTTTAAACTCCGTGGCCGTTATTACCGGAATTTGGCAATCTTTTGGTATTGAAATGAGCCCTTTAGGGGGTGAGAGGGGGTGAAGTTGGCACTGAATCGATCTGCCAGGATATTGGCAATATCTTTGGGATCAGTATATTTAATGCCATTTTGTTGTACCTCAGAGCAGATCTGAGAATTGCCATTTAGATTCTTGACATACCTATAGAATGCCTTGTTGTTGTCTTTGGAATCTTTGGCAGTTTTATTTTCATAACTAGCTTTGGAGGATTTTATGAGAGATCTCCGCTTCTTACTGAGGCTGGTAAGGGAGTTTTTTGCATCCTGGGATTTTTCCTCTCCTCTCTTCTGCAACAGTTTCTTCCTTTTGTTGTAAAGTTTGTTTATGGCAGGGGACCACCAGATTGGCTTCCTTTTTTTGGAGGAGAGTGTCTCGGTTCTATTGGGGATGGAACGATTCATGCACAAGTGGATGGGCTCGTACAGTGCCTTAGTGTAGGATTCAGCAGTCAAACTTTCAGTTCCCGTCTACATAGGTGTTGTGAAGTTTGTCACTTCTGACTTGAGCATGAAGTTGGCTTTGGAGAGGTTTTTTATGAGCTTTCCTTACAGGGGGGTGGTGGAGGGATGTGGATGTCAAGGGTGATTAGCTTACGGTCAGACCTGACCAACGAGGGGGTGACCATAGGTGTGAAGTATTGATTTCCCATGATGGTAATGACCAGATCTAGGATATTGGTGCCCCTGGTGTGACTATGGATTAGTTGATCCAAGGCATTGGAATTTATGAATTCCAAGAACTGTTGGGCAAAGGTGTGGGTACACGAGTAGTTTTCCCAGTTAATGGCAGGGTAGTTGAAATCACCCAGTATTAGGGTGTTTGGTTGTATCTTAATATTTTCCAGTATGTTTAGAAAGGTGTAGTGAGAATCTTGGGAATGGTGGAGGATCTGTAGCAAGCTAGGATTTGGATTGCAGTTTTACCTATTGTTAGTTGCACCTGGAGAATTTCAGACGCATTGTGTTGGGCAACTACCCTGGTGGTGTGAATATCCTTGGTGAATATGGACACTCCTCCACATTTAGTGTTTTGGTCCTGGTTTGGTTGCTGAAAAGTGTGATGAGTTGTAGCCTGGTATTGCAGGGGTGCTCTTTGGAACCTTGAACCAGGTCTCAGTTACTACACAGATATCGATGTTCTCCATTTTTAGGAGTGCCTCAAGAGAGTACATTTTGAGGTTTAGACTTCTAGCATTGAGTAGCATTACCTTCAGATTTTGCATGCTTGTACCTTTTATGGTGGTGGTTTTGTCCTTTTAACTTTGACTAAAAAGGCACTATAGGGGTGGCAAGAGCCTTAGCCAGTAACCTGAATCACAGGAGAAACAGGTGCAGACCATCTCTGGCAAAGCATCGTGATCTGTCCCAGGCAGACAGATGCTGGATCCCCTTTGAATGACACCAGAAGCTTAGCCAATTGTTGAAGTCAATCATTTTGTCCTTATACTGTGGTATTATTCTGGGCGAAGGCAGGATGCTACTCAGGGCTAGGGTCATACCTGCCTGGGCCACATGATCCGAGAGCTCTTCCATGTCTCTTTTCATGTAGTCCAGGGAGGTACGTCTCAAGTCACTCACTCCAACATGGACAATGACAGATTCATATTTGTACTTGTTGTGGAATGACTTGAGTGCATGTGTTATGTGGCAGATCCTGACACCCGACAGGCAGCAGAATGTAAGTTTCTCCTTGTTCAGCCTGGTGAGTGGGACTTCAGTGTGCCTGACTATAGAGTCACCTATGACTAAAGTGTTGGGTATGTTGTCTTGCCTTAGGGGCTTTTGTTGGGTGGCACACTGGTGTTGTGAGCTATGTGACACTTTGGTTGTGATTGGTGTTTATTTGTCTTTTAGCTTTGGAGGTCCTTGCTGCTTGGGCAGGCTACTGTTAAGGGCCTCCGCATATGAGGGTTAATTTTTGCTATGTGAGGATGTTGGTGGTGTGGATTTAGAAGGGCTGTGTGCTGGAGGTGTAGTGCGGGTGTTAACCGTCTCCTCTTGACTGTCTAGCACAATCTTGGATGGAGAGAGCTTTGCTTCCAGTTTGGCTATGTAAGTGCATGTCTCGCAGGTTGTAGTGTTGAGTGGTAGGAGGAGAGGGTTGTCTGTGTACATGAGGCAATTGCTGCATTGCCCCAGTATGCCCAGATTTACCAGGTGGACAGGAGAAATCACCAGAAGCTGACCCTTGGACATCCCTGGTTTGGTGCTTCTTTTTGTAAAGTACAAGAGCTGTTTTCACTTACCTTAGCAAGGTACTTTGCAATTATAGGCTGTTTAGTGCCTTCAATTAATTTCTCCTTATTAACAAGGGGAGTTGGGTGCTTGTATCAGTTTAAGGCTTCCTAATGCTTTCCAGCAGGTTTTAGAGCAAGTGCTAGTCACAGGGATGCTTAAAGGTACGATGAAAAAATGATTTATCCTAAACACTGCAGTGTGCACTAGAGGAGGTAAAAGTAGGTAACTTAAGTTTTACCTGTCTAAAAAGTTAAGTTTTAGTGGAGAGTCACTATTTTTAAAACAGCAAGAAAGATTGAAAGGGGGTGGACACTTTTGTATTCTGGTACTATGGAATACAGTAGGATGGCCAATAAATTTAAATAGTTGAAGGGGAGTGATTTCCCAAAATGATAATTTTCTGATTACTCACACAAGCCAGTAAAAGCAGAGAGGAAATGACGTATATGGTCAAATTAACATAAGGGGCAGGCAACTAGAAAGACAGTGGTGTTTAGGAACACAACAGTAACCTGGTGAGTTGGATGTTCTGAAGACAAATGCCAAATGCTCCGAGTCTCTTTGTCCTTAAATTGATAACATATCCTGCTGACTCATTTTAGATTACATCATTCTTAACAATTCTCTGGTTTCCCAGGCTAACAGAAGCTGTACGTTTACATTGCTTTGATCTTGCACCTGGTCAGGAAACCACAGTAATTAAAGACATTATATATGTAAAATCTACCCGCGGTAGTGGTGCCGCGGTAGCATTGTCGCCTCACAGTAAGACATTGTCGCTTTCGATTCTCAGCTAGAGCGTCTTCTGTGTGGAGGCATGCATGTATTGGCGTGCCTTCGTTGAAGGTTGTGCATCAGGGCTGGTAACTCAGCACCTAAAAATCCACTACCAAACATTAGCGGACCGGAGTTCCCCTGTGGCAACCCCTAACCGGGATAAGCCGAAAGACGCAACAACAACAACAAGATATATGTAAAATCTAGCAATTAACTCTGGTCTCAAAACAATAGAAAGAATCTGCTGGCTTAGACATCACAGCTCCAAGTTTGAGATTGAACATTTATACAAGGCTTGACTTATCAGCTTTCTTCCAGAAGAGTGCACTGTTGTTACATTTTTGATGTTCAACATTTAACACCATTTTTTTCCATTTAAGAGAACAAGCCGGTGGCTTATATTAATATTTACAAATGACAGAATTATCTACAAAATTCTATCTGACTAGGCCGGCAGCCTTTACATATCTTAACACGTGATATATTTAGAATAGTAAAATGTTTGATGAGGTTGGAATGTACTTTGTAAATATGTATGAAAATGACCATAGAAAATTGACTTTCTGATGAGGTTGTTTGAATATGTTATATTGGAATAAGGCAGGAATAAATATAAATGTGAAAAACAAAAACTTCAGAGTTTATTAAGCAGTTTTTAATTCTACATGTTCAAGAAACCTGGATTTTGATATAAATGAGGTTATTAGTGGGTATGAAGTTAAGGCAAAAGGAAACATATGGTAGAATCAAAGGCAGCTTTATGACTTTTGTTAAAAAGCTAAAGGAGATGAATCAAAACTTATACAAATCAGGTTATGTATACTGATAGTGACAGAATACAAAATGAGGCAGCTTTACTTGGTTAATATAGATCTCCCTTATAACGATGCTATATGAGATAAAGAAAGTATTTTAATAAGTCTTCAAAAAGAAATTCAGTATGTGGAAGTGGAAATTGTAATTCAAGAACAGGCAAATGTAGTGTATTTATGGATTATTTAGAAAAGAAAGACATTTGCAAGATATGTTTGCAAATATAAAAGGAGGATAAATTGTCAAAATTTGCAGGAAATTTAATTTGCAAATTAATTTTGACAGAGAAATATAGGAAAATGAAAATACAGATTTACCCTGTTTTATTATAAATGTGTAATAGACTGTATCATAACAGGTTAGATTAGATTACATGTGCAACGTAGAACTGAAAGTGGTTATTTGCCTATTTATGTGGATTCAGATATTATGGTAAAGTAACAGTTAAAATGAAGATGAAATTACCAGAAACAGTAGGTAATGATAACACGATTGCATTCAAATGGTTTGATTAAAGAATGTAAAGAAAAGAATGTAAGGAGTTTAATGAGACATTGGATGAAATTTAGAGAGGTTAAAAGTTCTGTATTATTTTAGACAAGTAAAGAAAATATAATGTGGTTAAGAGAAAAAAGTAAGAAAATTTTAATTATTTTCATTGGCTGCAAGGAAAATGGTGCAAAACAATGGATACTAATGTCTGTTGGTATGAGTAAAAAAAAGTTTGTGAAAACATATGGTGTAACTGAACATTACAAATAAAGGGAAAGAAAAGAGAGAGAGAAATTTACTTTATTTTGCAAACAATGGAAACATAGAACTGTTCAGTACATTCAGTAATAAAGAGTCTGGGGAAAGTACATTAAGGCTGAAAGATGATGAAGTCCAAGAGCAGGACCAGATTAATAATGAGTCTTATAAGCAATCAGCACGAAAAAAAACAGTAGCTCAGTGTTATGCATGAAACAACAGCTTGTTTTTTGGACCTAGAAGCTGCTTTTGATAAAGTAAGTATGAGTATTTTGAAAAAGAGAGTACAGATACAGAAAACTATCTTTGATAAGACAGTTGTATGAAAGACATACTTCCTGAGTAAGGAACAATAAGACAGGACAACTTTCAGATGAAAAAGGGCATAAGGTAAGGATATCTACTGGTACCATGTTGTTGTATCTTGATGCTGGTTTGGAGTGCTATTATAATGAAAAGGTAGATATCCTAAAGATTAATGGAAGTACATGCCCAATAATCTGTTGTACAGATAACATTGTTACATTAGCTCTTATAGTGACAAAACTACAAAGTCAAATTGATAGATTGGAGGAAGGTCTAAATGTTATTACTTTAACAGTAAATACATAGAAATATTTCTGATTTTTAATAAAATGAAATGTCACATTTAGGTAGAAGGATGAGATAGAATTAGGGGTATAGGGAATAATAATTGCTGAAATTGGCAAATGAAATTCACATATTGATTTTTCTACAACAGAAAATTGAAAGGTTTATAATTTATATAGATTTATATAAGAAGTTAGGAGGTAAAATTATTAAACCAGTAATGTCTACAATAAGAAGTTTTGTTTGTGTCTTTCGGCTTTTCCCTGTTAAGGGCCACCACAGCGGAACTCCGGTCCGCTAATGATTGGTAGTTGATTTTTACATGCCGAGTTACCAGCCCTGATGCACAACCTTCAACGATGCCCATTCACGCATGTCTCCACGCAGAAGACGCTCTAGCTGAGAATTGAACCGGACAGCATCTTACTGTGAGGCGACAAGGCTACCACAGCACCACCACCGCGGGTAATGTCTACAATAAGAAGTAAACATTTATTATATAATATCATCTAGATCAGAAGCATGAAGTGCAGGGATAAAAGGTAATCTAATGAAAACATACCTATTGGTAAATTAGATCCCTTTCCATCTTGACAAAATCCTTCTCAGAGGCTTGTATCCAAGAGAAATTTGGAAGATGGATGGAGAAAGAAATTGTAGAACTGACAGTATTGACCAATTTAATAAGGATTATAAAACATCCAGTGCAAGATTTGATGTTATAAACCTTGCAAGAGAATTAAAAATGGAAATGTAACTGTGAGTATAATTCCGAAAGTAATAGATTTGTTGAATATTGGCAAAGTGGGGGACATCCTTCTGTGATAAAAAAAGAAAATTATATTCAGATAAGTTAATCTTGTAGTCCATCCTTAAGAAAGATAATTATAACAGAGTGGAGATAAAATAAAGCACAGTATATATTCTGTTTAGTTGTGGAAAAAAAAGTTAATTTTGAGAAATAATACTAAATATTTAAATATAACAGAGAACAGAAACATTTTAAAGATTTATTTAAAATATAAATTTCAGTTATTTAAAAATTATGTTTAGACGAAAAATATAACACAGGAAACAAACTTCAGCTTTGTAAATGTGACCTGTTAGTTCATGTACCAAATTTTCTTTCACTCTGCTTATGTGACATGAACAATAACAAGGAAGAGAGAGCTGTAATGAAAATTCTCTGTCCGTTTACTTAAAAAAAATTTGGATAGACTGGACGTAGGTTCATTTTCAGCGGAGGCCCGGGGAAAAAAGCTCCACAGTTAAAATATACAGATGGTAGTTACATTGGATTTACATAGCAATTAACAATTACAAACATAGTTACAGATGAAGAACATAGCACATCAGTAGACAACTAGAATATTTATCTGCGAAGTACATAACAGACATTAACAATTGTTACAATAAGAAGTTCCTGCTGTATAATAAGTACTAGGCTTATGAGCATCTGAGCTTGCTATAATCAAGGTAGTTAGTGGGGTGGAAAGAAAGGTAGTGGGTGGATGATATTAGAGTGGGAGCTGCAAGGGCATAGCCAGCATGTTTTTAGGTGCGTTTTTAGTAAAGCTTTGAAGTAGGTACATGATGGTACGGAGGTAATTGTGGGTGGGAGGGAGTTCCATAATTTGGCTATGGTGCAAGAGAATAGTGCTTCACCAGCAGAGTTATTGCCTTTAGTGATTTGAAAGTGATTTTTCTTGCTGGATCTTAGTGGTCTGGTGGTGCGATAGGGTTGGAGTAGATTCTGGAGGGATGGGACATATTTATTGGATGGCTTACTAGTTTGTGGGCGAATGTGAGTTGATACCATTGAAGGAGGTGAGGGAGTTCAAGCCAGCTCAGTTCAAGCAAGTGAGAGACAGTGGTGACTACGGTAGGATGCCCCTG
This sequence comes from Protopterus annectens, assembly GCF_019279795.1. Taxonomy (NCBI): domain Eukaryota; kingdom Metazoa; phylum Chordata; order Ceratodontiformes; family Protopteridae; genus Protopterus; species Protopterus annectens. Next base: position 1,677,468,302 of record NC_056744.1, on the reverse strand, counting down.
TGGCGAATTTGGCGATTTTGTTGTAGCAGGTCTCTAGCTTGTTTAGATCGCATTGCCTTAGGTTGGTATATATTGGAGAGGCATAAAGTAGGGTGGAGATAAGGTGGGAATTTGCTACAGAAATCTTTGCTGCTTTGGTGAGAAGTTGCTTACTTCTGTATAACGCTCCTAGTTTTTTGTGGACTTTTTTATGGTCATGGATATGGGAATGTCAAATTTTAGCTTACTGTCTATTTCCACTCCTAGCAATTTGGTGTGTTCAGTCGGGTATATAGTGGTGTTGTCTTTTGCTGTGATGTTAAAGTGAGAGTTGTTTTTAGTATGTTTGGTGGGCCGGAAGATGAGTAATTTAGTTTTGTTTGGGTTGAATATTAATTGGGCATCGGATAACCAAGTTTCAACAGAGGAAAAGGCTTCTTGTGTGACTTTTTGCAGTTTGGGTAGGGATTGGGCTGAGCAGATGATGGTTGAGTCATCTGCGTATTGTATGTTTGTGTCATGTTTGGTGGCAGAGGCTAGATTATTGGTGCAAATAGAGAAGAGTAGGGGTCCAAGGATGGATCCTTGGGGAACCCCTATAGAGACAGGTAGTTGGGGAGATATGTCATTCTGCCATAAAACTGATTGTTGGCGGTCAGACAGGTAACTCTGAAACCAGTTGGTTACCGATTGAGAGAAGGATAGGTTATTGAGGACAGAGATGAGTTGTTTGTGTGGGACCATGTCAGATGCTTTAGATAGGTCTAGGAAAGTAGCATGGAAATAAAAATAAATAATAAACAGAAATAAAAATACTGAAAGTAGTCGTAAATGGAAGATCTGTTTAAAGTTACACAGGTATAAAAATGGCAAGATGATAAAATCCACCAGGTGATAAATACACAACTCTTACTATTGCACAGAACTCATTATAGATATCACAGTAAGTGAATGGTTAAGGAAAAGTGAATTGAAACCAAAAGAAGAAAGGCCAGGATACTAAACTACAGACACGCTTGTTAACAAAGTCCATTAAACATGTGGAAGAAACAGACAAATGCAGGTTCTCTTAAAAAAATTAAATAAAAATAAAACTGGAAATAATTGCACATCTTGTTTCTGGGTGGGATACACTCATGGCATGGGGCCTGTATACTGAAAGGCACAATAATTTAAGAAATTTGTTGCATTACGGATTGTGCAAACACTACAGTACTGTAGTTGACATGCACTGCAAACACAAACCACAATGCATTGTAGCGCATTATCTTCATATCACATAGGACCACCCATTACCAACGGTTCAAAAAAAATAGGTGCAAGAAAAACAGATATAGTAGTCCAGGAAAAAAGACAAAAGTAGCACTGATCTTTGAAATTGCTTTACTCAGTGATTACAGTGCCTTGTGTACAGAGAGACAAAGTCATGAAATACCAGAGTTTGCAGGCAGAAAAAAGTGTGAAAGAAAGTTACCCAAACAATTCCAGTAGTAGTAGTAGTCATAGTAGGAGCAACAGGTCCAATGAAAAAGACTACCAAAGCATGCAACTCTGTAGGAATTAAGGATGGAGTCAGCTCTGGGCACATTGTCGGTGCTGTGAAAATCACTTTAGGGTACCATCAAAGGCAGAAACAATACTATATCATGAATTTAATTATACCCTGACTTGGGAATGGGGGTTATTCCTGTCATGGTATTAGAAATTTAAAAGACTTGCCCTGGGATTCAATAAACTCCATGTAGACTTCTCCCAGAGCCTACAAGCAGTTTACATGTTTGCTTGACGGTGTGCTGCAGTGCTTGGTGCATATTAATGAGTTGCTGTGTGCCTAAGCTACAGTTCACAGCTCACTACAGTGTTGCTGGCTGCGAAACCTCATAAGCGAACACAGTTAACAGTTACTTGTAAAAGAGACCATCTGCAGTGTGCAGATTTGTCCGGAATGTCGTAATGATCACCAGGACTTTACGCATAGCGAATCCTTGTCAGCGAAAACGGATAGCAATTCCATGTACGGAAGAGCACCTACAGTGTGCGGATTTGCACACAATGCCACAATGATCACCAGGGATTTACAGATAGCCGTCATTGTGTCAGTGCAACACATCTGCACAGAGACCAACTTAATGAGAGGACAAATAACCAGCAATAGGGACACATACATGGCACTGATGTCACATAGAAATGTGTTACAATGTAACACTCACAATTTAATGAGAGGACAAATAACCAGCAGTAGGGACATACATGGCATTGATGTCACATAGAAATGTGTTACAATGTAATACAGCCTCTTAGAGCAACAAATGTGGAAAAAGCCGTAATAATGGGGGATAAAGACACAGAAATAGGGACAGATTTTTAATATTGCACGGACAAAGTTGGGAAGTTGATAGCTAATGTACAACTTATATATTCTTTCTGAAGAGCATGAAGTTTGAAACTCAAATGTCCATCAGTTTTTGACTGCAATGACATGCCAATGATTTGCCAGGACAAAAATGGTATGAGGTAAAGACCACACATATGAGACAAAAACTGGGCATTCTGCACAGATCAGGACAGTTGAGAAGTATGCACTCACATGTATGTAATATTGAGTCACATCAGTCCATAGATTATACTAGTGATATAGCAGGAAGCCACATATTTGTTAAGGAAAACATCTGGGCATCCTGGGAATATCCCGACAGTTGATGGGTATGAATGTGAAGTATATTGTCCAAACACAGTACAGGACAGTGTACCTACAGTGCAGAGTATTGTGATATTCCCATTCCTGGCATTCTGTACTGAAGCTGTGTTAATGATCTGTAACAGGACATGGGACTGCCATGTAAAATGATCACCCAGGGGAAGTGTGTATTGAATAGGGACACACAGATGAATTGTAGGAAAAAACACAGGGAAAGAGTACAGGTGAAACTCCCACATGTACAGCAGATGAGGGCATGTCATTGGAAGATGGCTGTAGCAACAACACCAAGCACATATATGTATGGTATAGTATGGACTGTATAGTGAAAATGTGTTGTATATGACTGTTACACAAGGTGACATAAGACTGGGAAGGATGTCTGTGCGATATAAGCATCCTTACATGAATAATGCAGAGGACATCTATCAGGGAACTGGCATACAATTGGGGTAGGGTGTGTCTTGGGAAGCTGTGCAAATTGATATACCTGAATGTGATTGCACTGTCAGCAGAGGTCTCCAGCAAGGTGGCCACAGGTGAAGGATTATGGCATACATTGCAAGAACCAACCACAATTATGGACAATATCAAAATATCACCACTAATCCCATTCCTCTAATGTAAAATACGTGATGTGGAATGATAACAGATGAGCTTGCACACACACACACACACACACACACACACACACACACACACACACACACACACACACACACACACACTTGACAAATATTATGATACATCCACACTCTGAGGGTAACCATGCACACTGTCCTAATACTGTAATGTCTGCAGGAGGTGTTAGGAGGGACTGCTATACCTATATGTGACAGTATGGTCAGTACAGGCTACTTGCCTTGCGTGCATTTTATATATCTATGGCACAGTCCACACTGTCACGAGTGATATACATGCCATTAATCTTGTCAGACACCTGTGTGTGCATAAGCTGAACAGGTAGCACAAATGCATCTGGTGTAACAACTCTCTAAGGCTAAGAACACTGGAGCAGTGGACCCAGAAAATATCCCAGGGTGCTGTCTAAATAGCATGAAACATGATCTATCAAGCCATCTGGAATTGCTGTTTAACTGTAGCCTCCAAACAGGCTTTGTGCCTCATGAGTGGAGGACAACAACAGTCATCCCTCTGCACAAAGGTGGCCCATCTACAGACCCTGGAAACTACAGACCCATAAGTCTCACTAGTTTTATATGTAAAGCCATGGAAAGAATTATCATGGAAATGGTCAGTAGTGATATAGTAAACCTCCACACACTGGACCCAACCCAGTTTGTTTTTATCAAGGGCAGGACATGCCGACTCAACCTGGTGGATTTTTTTGAGAAGGTCATCAAAGCAATGGATGAGGGCAAAATAGTTCACACTGCCTACCTTCACCTGGCCAAGGTATTTGTGTAGATCTGCACTTTGTGGTTGCACTTTAATGAAATCAGTCAGCAATGACTATAAATTATTTAATTGATTAATTTAATTGATTGATTAATTAATTGTAGATAATGGTTTGTAGTGTTTGGTATATAAGGAGGTGAGTTTTTGGAAGTAAATTGTTCCACTGAAGGCGAATGGCTGAGGTACCAGAATGTGCAATAAAAGGCTAAAAGCATCTTTGTGCATTGTTCTTTTTGTGGTTATGCTACTGATGTTTTTTGAGAGGTGAAGTTTTTGGCGGTTGCAAGTTGTTTGTATTTATTGTGAATTAAACAACCATGAGTTTGGACAATTCTACCATTCCTACTATTAATGATGGAATACTGTTTGCTGATCTTGTGGTGGAGAGAGAGCGGAAGACTGCTTGTGCTGACTTTTGGCCAGTTTCTGAAGACAACACGGCCATGGAGAAGTTTATGCTGTTGGAACGTCTCATGTCCAAAGAGGTGACTGTTTTTTATGATCTAAAACTGCTGGAAAAATATGTTTCTTTCGGCATCTGTGTGAATGGAGACAAGCGGCTTTAGAGTGTACTTTAAACTGGCTTCGAGTTCTGATTAAACGGAACACTAGAACCATTGAAAAACTGTGGGGGGAATCACAATGTTGCAGAATGAACTGATGGTAATTGTTTCTAATAATTTGTTTCAGAGCACATTTAAGGACATTAAAGTAAGAATTAGTAAGGTAGAACAAAATGTGCTTGAACGTAAGAAAGGTAAATTAAATAGGGATGTGAAAGATTTTGAGAACAACAGTGTGTATACCTGTCAACGTAGAGGACGACATCATCGTTATAAACCCAAGGTGCGCATGAGCAAAAGTGTTAACAGATCTTCATGTTCTTCAGTTGAAACTAGTGGGAGCAGGAAAAGTGTCTCTTTTGAAGAGATTGCCAGGGACAGCTCACCGGAAAGGATAGAGGGACATACAAAAAACGTCCAGGGTTCCATCTCAGTACTCTTCCAGGTACAAACACGTTCCAGGAAAAACCGAGGGAGACGGAACAACAGCTAGTAGAAGCAGAGACAGTAAGGACACTTTTGAATTCCCCCTTAGTGAATTCTATTAATATGAACATTGACACGAATTTGGCAAATGATTATATTCTACCGAACCTAACTGAATCACCTTGTAATGAAACTGCTTTTCATCCATGTATATTACATTGCGCTGATGTTGCTTTAAATGTGGTTAATCTTTCTAATGAATGTTTAACTTTTGAAATGCAAAATGTGCTACTGAAGGGGGCCAAATTTGTACCCACAAGGATTCCCACATTAGCAGACATCATAATTGATGTTAAAGAGGTTTGTTCGCAAGTTGAATTTAAAAGTATTTTTCTATGATAGAGAGAAAAAATGTGCTCAAGATATATGTGATATTTCTGACAATGATGAGTTGTTAAATTTAAGTACATACGACTGTGAGTTGGACACACTGCTTCCAGATGAGAACTGTGAACATGATAATTTTGATTGTGGGGATTTCTGTTTGGGCTATGGGCCTATTCCTATACCCAATTTTTCTTCTAACAGCTCCTTCATGCCTCCCAAGTGTTCGAATACCATTAATGTGTTTGAAAACACTGTGCTAAAATTGAATTTGAATTTTGCAGGTTTTATAAAACACATAAAGAATACAATCTTAGTATAAATGAATGACTAGCATTAGAGGAGTTAAGAACATTGTTAGATAAAATAGTTGTTAAAGAAGCGGATAAGGGGGGCAATTAGGTTATCATGAATGTTGAACATTATGAGAACATAGTACTGGATTTGCTATCTGAAGAATCTGTTTATAAAAAATTATTTGGAAATCCGGTGCAACAGTATAGTGAGGGACTTTGTGAATTATTGGAAAGGGGAACGTTTGGGTTTTTTGAAATCAGATGATAAGAAGTTGTAAATGAACCCAAGCACCCCTACTTATATGCCATATCCAAAATTCACAAAAATATTAGAAATCCTCCTGGTAGACCAATCATTTCAGGTATAGGTTCATATATAGAAAGAGTTAATACATTTCTGGACTTTCATTTGAAAACATATTTGGCCCGTGTTGTATCTCACATTAAAAATGCAAGTGAATTTTGTAAGGATTTATGCAACATGAAGTGGGACAAGAATTACTTTTGGGCCACCATTGATGTGACAGCATTGTATACCAATATACAGAAAAAATGGGGTCTGGAAGCTGTTATAAAAGTAATGGGAGAAGGCCCCCGTACCTCACTTTTGCTATCCCTTTTGGAGTTTAGCTTGACACACAATTATTTTGTGTGGAAAAAATTTTATTTTCAATCTAGAGGTACAGTGATGGGGGCAGCATTTGCCCCATCGTATGCTGTCTTATACATACATGGGTGAATTTGAAAAACAATTTATGTTTCAAAATTCTTTTTTTGTAAATAATGTCATGTACTATAAACATTACATAGACAACCTCATTTTTGTATGTAGGGGTGATAAGTTACAGTTTGAAAAGTTTATGGATGAGCTCAACAGGAATACACATGGACTTAATTTTGTTTGGCAATGTAAGGATGATAACATAGCCTTTTTAGATGTTGAGTTTTACATAAATGGGCAAGGCAAAGTTCAACATAGACCGTATAGAAAACCAACTTCGGTGAACAATTTTCTGCATGCTGACAGTATGCACCCCCCTCATTTACTTAGAGAGCTGCCATATGGTGAATTCAGAAGAATCTTTTTTAATACTTCTGAAAAAGAACTTGGAGAAGTCTTCATGGGTGAGGTACATGAAAGACTATCACTAAGGGGTTATTCTGAGACAATTCTCTCTAAACAAGGGCATGGGGCAGGTCATCATTATGTCGGGATAGACCAGTCACAAGAAGAGAAAAAGCTATTTTTTGTAACCAAGTTTTCAGATTTTTCTGGAATTTTTTTCAGATTCTGACAAAGTTACGAATGAAAACGTACTGTGTATTTGTATTTCAGCGTTAAAGTGCTTGCTGTGTCTTCATTAAAATTCTATTTTTTCAGGTAAATGGCTATCCAGGTGCTTTTTTTGTGTTGATCTGTGATGTTGTCACAGCACATTGATTCCATCTGATAGGCCTGGATAAAGGTAAGACAGTGCATACTACCTATTATGATCTGGCCTAGGGTTTTGATACAATCTCACACACACACAGGTATCATTAAGAAAAACCTCAAGCTGGGGATTAAACCTTATGTCATTTGTTGGATAAACAATTGGCTCTCTGAGAGAACACATCATGTGAAAGTTGGTGAGTCAACTTGTACCATTAGAGCTGTCACCACTGGCAAACCCCAGGGATCTGTGCTTGGCCCTTTACTGTTTGAATTGTATTTCTTGACAGTTCAGGCTAAAGTATATGGCTTCTGCCTTACCAAGTCTGCTGATTCTTGCATATTGTGTGCAATCATTGAGTCCAGCAAAGATGATAACATAGTACAGGAGGAGCTAAAATGCACAATTGAATGGTGACAAAGGCACATGATCTACAAATAAATGCAGAAATGTGTGTTTATAATGTTGTCCATCTGAAAAGTGGAGTCCCATGTTAATCACAACATTGACAATAGTCCTGCTGAACTTTGACCATCAACTGTCCTCACTGCTATTGAAAGCCTATGTTGTATAGATCCTAAGTCGCACCATCCTATTGATGTCTTGGAATTGTGTGACATCACTGTAGTCAAACCTCATTACAGCACTAATAGAGTAGAATGCTCTTATTTACATGCACCTCACCAGACACATGTAGCAGCTGGACAGACCATAGGGCTTTCTCAGCATGATAACACAGGGCTGCACCCTGTGCCATGATTTATGTGGATAGATTGAAAGCCATGCCACTGTCAACTTTATTGTATAGGATGAAGTGACTTTTGCTTGACCCTGCCCTGGTGGGAGTACTCCATATCCAAAATGTGATATAGCTGATGTCACCAACAGTGCCTGTTGAGGAGAAGATAAGTGTCCCACATGCTGGTGTAAAATGTTCTCTGTAAAGTCAAGCAACAGCTCTCACACACACACACACACACACACACACACACACACACACACACACACACACACACACACACACACACACACACACACACACACTTGACTGCAGTGAGAACAGATCCTTTACCTATCTAAGTACATAGACTACAGAGCACAGTAAGTTAAGCAAGAGGCATAGCACAAGTCTGTTTTATACAAGAGTGCAGGTGAACTTATTATTTATTTATTTATTTTATTTTACATTTGTTGACTGGGAATGTCTAACTGAGCTGAAGCCCTTTTTCAGTAGAGTTCCTGGGAGAAAAGCTCCAGTATTTTACAGATTACATTTAGTCATTATACAAATATTGTACAAGCAAAAAGTGGCAAAGCAGCTTGATGACAACATCAGTATTTTTTTTTAAGTAGTAGTAAAGTTAAGAATCTTGGTAGAAGCTGCAACATTTGAGTAAGGTATAACATTTACAATTTGTTGATAGAGGATGACAGTAAAGTATTGGAGTGAAGAAAGGAAAACATTCATCTGCAGAGTGTAATCAAGGTGGGTTTGAGCAGTGGCAGATTTTTGAGATGTTCTTTTAAAGTTAATTTGAATTGTTTAGAATGTTTGAGTGTTCGAATTTCAAGAGGAAGTTTGTTCCATTCAATAGAGGGATGGTAGCTATATAAGTTGCACCCTGCTTTAGACTTAGACTTATAGATGTTTAATAGGTCTTGGGAAGAGCTGCAGAGGTTTCTTGAAGGGGCATAGTGGGAGATTGCAGAGTGCAAGGCTGGACAGAAAGATGGCTGGTATAGAATAGAGTGAATGGTTTGAAGCTGAGTGAAAAAGAGGAGGTTAGGCAGTTCAAGCCAGTTTAGATATTTAAGAAAGAGACAGTGGTAATATCTATAGGATTGTTGAGTTGTAAATCTAGCTACTTTGTGGTATGTAGTCTCAAGTCTAGTAAGGAGAGAGAAGTTAAGGTTTGTAAGGATTTGTGAGCAATATGTGAAGCAGGGGAGAAGGTAAGCATGTGTGAGAGTAATTCTTGCTTCCTGAGTAAGACATGTTTTATTTCTATATAATAGACCTAATTTGAGGTGAGTTTCCTGATACAGTTATTTATATGGAGATCAAATTTTAGTTGATCATCAATAGTGATACCGAGGAGTTTTGAGCTAGAATCTGCTACTATAGGGGTATTGTTAAGTGACTGGATAGTAAAAGAAGTCTTTATGTGGTTAGCTGTTTTAGGAAGAAAGAGTAGGAGTTTTTTTTTTAGGGTTGGGGATGAGTTGGTTGTTGGACAGCCATGTTTCCACTGAGTTAAAGGAAGACTGGGTAGATGATAAGAGTTTGGAGGGAGAGTTTGCTATAGTTATTACTGTAGAGTCATCAGCGTATTGGATAATAGAGGAAAGTGGACAGGAGGTATAGAGCAAGTTGTTGAAGATATTGAAGAGTAGTGGTCCTAAGATGGACCCCTTGAGGGACACCCATTTATATTGGAAGGGGAGTAGATAAGGCAGTGTCCAGTCTTATTGATTGGAATCTGTCTTTTAGATAGCTTGAAAACCAAGCCACTGCGTTTGGGGAGACGTTGAGGTCAGACAGTTTGTTTAATAGCCGAGAGTGGGAAACACCATCAAAGGCCTTTGAGAGGTCTAGGAAGAGACAGGAGATAAGTTTATGGTCATCTGTGGCCAGGGAGATAGCATTGAGAAAGGATAGAAGAGCAGTATAGGTGCTGTGTTTTGGTCGTAAACCATGCTGTGTAGGAGTGAGTAGGTTTATCTTAGAGAGATGTTCCATGACTTGAGAATGTATGCATTTTTCTAGGATTTTTGATGGGAGAAAGGATGGCAATGGGTCTGAAATTAGAGATTTCAGTGGAGTTACCTCCTTTGTGGATAGGTAGGGTGTAGAAGTGTTTCCAGATTGATGGTACTTTAGATTCACAGATTGAGTGGTTTATAATGATGGAGATGGGGTAGGCTAGTGAGTGTGCAGCTATCTGGAGAAAGAATGATGGGATGTTATCAGCAGATACACAGCAGGGTTCTGATGTAAGTTGTAGAGACAGGCTTAATGGAGAAGACTTTAGGTGGGGTAGTTGAGGAGGAAACTGTGTCTTTGGGGTTCGTTGTATTGGAGCTGTTGGGGTTAAGAAGCTTGGATACTGATTCTAGAGGATTATAGAGGACATTAGCAGGCCATGTGGTTCACAACAGGTTGTGAGGCCTGCATAAGCACATAGCTTTAAAGGTTCATAGCTTAATAGTACTAGCATGTTTAGAAGCCTAGCTGTGTAAAAACACAAGTACAATTATGGAGCACATTTTGGGCGGTCATTTTTAGTAGAGCATGTTTGTGAGCAGCACCAACTGGTCCTGTCTGAGGGACAAAGGTGCCAGCACAAAGGTGACTTTACAGTCTCCCAACTAGTAGTCAGGATTGCGCTTGAATAGGATCATTGAGGAGCACTGCTTCACATGCAATGGGAGCCTATTAGAGAGGAGTGTGAATTGTTGTGAGCTATATCTGTCTCCCCAGCATGTTCTGTTTATCTCCAAGGTTAGGTTGAGAACCCTGGAGCAAATTATAGTTGTCCTATTTGAATTGCAGATGTCCATCATTTACAGAAGGCCAATGTTTGAGACTACTCTGCAGGGTAGACATAGGTCACCTCTCAGCAGCCTGCATGATACTAAGTACAGTGACAAATATGTCATTCTTTCCAGGTATGTCATGTTTGGAGGCCTGGGAGTCTCCCAAGCACAACGCTATGTTCTCTCCAAGTGCCTCAGGTGTCTGCTGAGGTACAGAGAGATTTGAGCATTGTACTCCATTATTGGTATGATAAGGGTAGAGTACAGCAGAGGTATGCCCACCCTGGTCTTGGATATGATGTCCATATGTTTGATTTGCACAGTGCAGATTGTGTGTCACCACTATGAGCACATAGTGATGTAAGTGTAGATTGCTATCAACATCTGTTCCCAAGTCTCACAACACTGTGTTTAAGCTTAGAGAAACATTACGAACTGAGGGCCCTATCTAATTGTATGTCATATATTTAAAATACATCCATGTGTTGGCACCCTCCAAGCACTACAACCCTGGTATCTCAGTACTTTTTCCACACATACATCAACCAAACTACAAAATGTAATATCAGATGTGTGTTGTGCAATGCACATCAGTGTGGTAATTTGCAGAACTACAACTACTGACCCATATGCCTAAAAAGCCTTATCTGCATAGCTACTGCAGGAATCAAAATGGACCATACCTCTCAACCTTTTAGAGCAAGAAATCTGGACAAAGCCATCAGTAATGGGTGGACAAAGGCCCAAAAATAGGAATACCTTTTTAAATATTGCTTTTATTAGCACAAATTTTCTGAACAGTATGAAGTGTGAAACTCAAATGTCTAACATTATTTTCTGGTTTCAAACCTCGATGATTTGTCAATAATTTGCCAGAAAAAAATACAATTTTATGAGAAACAGACACAAATACAAAGAAAAAATTTGAATATTCTGCAAAATTCTGTATAGTTGAGAGGTATGGCATGGACCATAACCACAGGGATTGAGGTGACTTTCAACACACTTGAACTTACCCATTTTGGATTTGTCAATGGTAGATCTTGCTTATTGACCTTTGTGAACTTCTTGGATACTGACCCCGAAGACCTGGATGGCAGACAACAGGACATGTCGCCTATGTTCAGTTATCCAAGGCCTTTGGCAATATCCCCCATTCATGTCTCATAGTGAAAATGTCCCATCTGGGGATTAAGCCATACACGATGAGCTGGATAGGCAACAAGGGTCTGTGGGCCATCAACTGTGTGGAAACTACTTCCCTGAAGCACAGTCAGTGTTAGGTGGCCTGTGGTTTACCACGTTTGCAGATGACTGTTAATTGGACACACTCATATAGATTTCTCCAAATATGGTAACACATTACAGAATGGGCTGACAGAGACAAATGACTGGTGCCAAACTCAGGCTGAACCTTACAGCAAACAGTACCTCATTGTCCCCTTTGGTAATTAAGCACATCTGCTAATTATGATATACATAGCACCACTGTCAGTTCAAACACAGTGTTGTGAGACTTGTGAACACATGTTAATAGCAATCTACACTTTCATCACTGTGTGTCCATAGTGGTGAGACACACATTCTGCATTGTGCATATTATACATATGGACATCACATCCAATACCAGGGAGTTCATAGCTCTGTATTACTCCACCCTTCTCAGCCCACTAATTGAGAACACAGCTCCCTTCTGTCTGTACTTCACCAGTAAACTGCAGGAATTGGAGAAAAAAATAGAAGTTTGTGACTGGGAGAATGCAGGTCCTCCAAAAATTACATACATGAAAAGACTACAAGCCTGTCACTGTAGTCTGTTTCCTGTAAGCTTCTGAGAGGTGACCTATGCCTGACCTACAGAGACCCTGCCCAACTGGAAATGCTGGCCATCTGCAAATCAAGTCGGACGAGAATAACTTGTGCCAGGGTTCTCATCCTAGCCACTGATATTAACAAAACATGCAGGGGAGACAGATGTATCCCCCAGTGACTTGCATTCCTCTGTTATAGGCTCCCATTGCATGTGAAGCAATGCTCCTCAATGACCATGTTCAAGCACAACCTTCATTACTGGTTGGGTGATTGTAAAGTCACCTCTTGACTGCCACCTATGTCCCTTGGAAAAGCCCAATTTTGCTGCTCACAAAATCACAATGACCATCTAAATGTGCAACTCATTAACCCCGAGTATCATCTCATGGGCCTCTGTGCTTACATCTGAGCATGCTATGAGACGATTGAAAATGCAAGCTGTTACCCCTGAGTGTCTTCCAGCAACTCTAGCAAGTTTACAGATGTAATGAAAGGCTATGGGTGAAAAATAAGTTGAAAAAGTAACTGAAGGTTGTCAGTTACCTTCTCAACTTAGGATTTAGAGTGGTGTTACCTGATGGTCCTACTGGACTTTTATGAGAAAATCACCTTGGAATGCTTACTGTCCTTTCTTATGATTACACCTAAGCAGGCTCCATCTGCATTTTCTGAATGAAGCAGTGGCGGCCAATCAGATTCCTACAATGCAAACAACTGCTTGCATAACACCTCCACCCCCGTTCTAAGTTTCCATTGTCCTGCTTAAATAAATAGAGGGTCCAACAGCAGCCTTGTCCTTTTTTCCATACATCTGCAGAAATTTGCTGCTTTGCTACTGGACACCTGTATTTTTTTCTGTCCCCCTTGGATTGCTGGATCGAGGAGAGTACAGCCGCAGTCCTGCCAAAACTCAGCCAGCTGCAACGGAGACTGGCATCATACTTGTGTGCTCAGGTTAGGTTTTATGCTGGTTGTTTGATTATCTGCAGTTTGTGTGGTGGGGTCAGCTGTGTGTGAGTGTGGTTGTGTGAGTGAATGCATGCATGAAGGCAGAATGTATGTGTGTGTGAAAGAAGAGGAGACTGTGTGTGACAGAGAGTGAGCATGGAGATAGAGTACTGTATATTAACGGCTCGATCTAAGTAAAATGAGTTTTTTTTGCTGCTTGTTTGCTTATCTGCAGTTTGCGGGGTGGGGGAAGCTGTGTGTGGAGTGCGGTTGTATGTCTGCTTGTGTGAGTGAATGCATGCATGAAAGCAGAATGTATGTCTGTGTGAAAGAAGAGGAGACTGTGTGTGTATGACCGCGATTGAGCATCCACATAGAGCAAGCCCTTAATTTACAGTAGTAGTCATAATTTTATACTAGTTGATAACTGTTCTGTAATAGACTGAGATAAGATGAAAAGTTCGTAATTGGAAACTGACAGTTGGTATAAAGGTAAAGGACATGTCTGGGAGGCATACATAGTGCATAAACAGAAAGAGGTATGCTATAGGTAGTTGAATGGCCAAGACAAATAACGAGATAGCGAGGGGTAACTGAGTCTTCGGGGCACACCATTTGGAGAAAATAACCAAGTAAATAAACTATCCCAAAACCTGTCAACCCCCACCCTGAAGTTGCCTGTCAGATCTTGACCAGTAGAGGAAGCTGAAATAATTATGATCCGAATCAAGATGGCTCAATTTCAGATATAGTTGAAACCAACCTTTACAAAGTGCGTTCGGTGAAAAAAAATACACACTGCAATGACTGTAATCTTTGGATCCTGACAAACATTAACTTTTACAAACTTTAATTTTTAATGAAAATGTCAAGGAGATGTCAAGACTAAGGTACATGCTTTTGGAGCACTCACTAATTCCCTCACTCTGTCAGAAAATATAACTAGAGCATCTGAGTTTCTCCCTGTCAAGTGCCACCTCCCACCGGCCAGATTCGAGCTATCTCTAGAGCACTCTCTTCAGTAGCACAGACAATGTATGTCATAGGCCACATGCAGGCTGACATGCACAACCTCATTATCTAGTTTTATTAAAAATGAATTTAGAAAACATGTTAGCTTTCATAACACAGCCAGTCAATTCATGGATGCAGTAAAACATACATTTGGGTGCAGTTCTCTTTCCTAAGAAAGAAGTTGTGAGCACCTATTTTTATTTTCTGAGGTGGAGTGCTGATTGACAGGTCTGTTGATAAACTGGAGAAAAGATGGGATTATTTTTGTTGTGAGTGGACTTTGAACATTTATATTATATTGGGTAACCAGTAATTTGGTATTTTCTACTTCTAATACAGCATAGAAGGGTTAATTTCTTCACACAGAGGGTACACATTCATGAACTTCTCTCCTCATTGACTGAATCAATCACCTGCATTTACAATTACAGTTCCAGTGCTCACTCTTCCAACATTGGCTTCAACCTTTGCCATCACTGCTTATCCTAGGTTACCAAAGAGTATTACTGCGGCCTGGCACAGAATAAGCCAAACCCCACAAGTAACTCAGCCCTCTGTGTTAGAGACTGCACTAACACAAAAGAACAAGAATACATTTCCTGTCATGACTCTTTCAGGCCAATTTTTGACTGTCTTCACTGTGTCCCATGGTATATCCAATGCTCAGTAAGATATATAATATATGATGAATGTCTATTCAACAGGTAATGTGCAGCAATTTTTCACCTGCACATTAGGGGTTTATTTCTCAGTGTTTCATTTTGGTGCTTGTGCATACCAGGAGATGTTACTGAATGGTCGTTTTGGGGAAATCGTTCACTTGTTCTCCCATCTACAAATAAATTTGTTTATTTGTATGTGATAATTGGGAAGGTCCAGCTGGGGCATGCATGACCACTTTTCAGTGGAAGGGGAAGAAAGCTCCAAAAGCATATTCAGTGAGAGAAAACCATAACAAAGTAGCTGTAGCAGACACTTCACAAGTACAAACAATAAAGTAATTCATATCAAACGTTACAGCAGTGCAATGTAAGAGTAAACATCAGTTGAAGATAAAATAAGTCATTGTGAATAGGGTGGTGATGCAGTAACATAAGGAGATAATCTTAAATTTGTATCAGTAGTTGCATCTTCTTCTTCTTCTTTTCTTTTTTTTTTTCCCGTTCGGGCCAGGCGGATCACCTTGACATTGAATAGCATTGAATAACAGTGGAGGTGTGTCGGTTGCCAGCCCGCCCAACCTTCCCCAAGGCACCACACCTCACACGCACACTAGGGCCAATTTAGAGTGTCCAATCCACCTGCAGCATGTCTTTGGGATGTGGGAGGAAACCGGAGCACCCGGAGGAAACCCACGCGACCACAGGGAGGACATACAGACTCCACGCAGAAGGCACCCCAGCCGAGGATCGAACCGGAGAACCTCTTGCTGTGAGGCAGCAATGCTAACCACTGCACCACCGTGGTCGCCCGTATCAGTAGTTGCATCAATACTCTCAAAATAAATACTAAATGAGAAAAGTACAACCACTATAAATAATTTGGCATGAGTGGTCATATAAGGAGAGGTTAGATAAAACATTATCAGCATAGATAGTTATTGGGATGGGATGAAAAGATACATCAGCTGTAATGGGAAATGTACTATAATAAGTGTAGCAAACAGTAAGCCATAAGGAAATATTGAGTTAAGCAGCTAGCTAGGTATTGTAACTGATATTTTAAATATGATTAAACTAGAAGTGATATAAGCTAGGTGTGTATGACAAGTGGTATTTGTCAAAGAAGAAAAAGTCTAAAAAGAGAGTATTAGAATAAAGAAAAAAGTAGTTTGGGTTCCTCTCTAATTATTTTATTCTTTTGTTTACCAGGTTAGTCCAACTGGGGTTGTTGCCTCATGTCAGGGGAGACCCGAGGTGATATTTATACTAGTAGGGGAATTTTAGTCAGGGCACTGGGGAACTTACCCTACTCTTAGTAGTCAGGGAAAGGATTTATGTGTTACACATCCTGACTTACTGTTTCCTGTCCAGGCGCGGAGGCAGCCAGGAAGAACAGGAAGAAGATATGGCTGATTCACCTTTGGTTGAAAATGAAGTGAAGGCTGATGAAAATGTAGCTGAAATGGTAGAATCGCTACCACAAGTTTTTTTCTGATACTGTGGGTGCAGAAAGAACAGTGATATTGGAAGAAAATGATATTGTAGTTGTACCAGAGATGGATTCAGAGGAAAACCTTCAGAGGAGATTGTTTGAAGGAGAGACAGTTACCTCTGAGAAATGCATAATTGCAACCCTCCAGTCAGGAGGGTTGTGGGATGATTATTTGGAATAAATGGTAAAACCAAAGTGAACCAGAAGTGGAGCAGCAATTTCATGGAGTGACATCATGGAGAAAATAGAAAAAGGAGAAGGAGAGACTGTGCCAGAAAAAGTTCAAGAGACAAAAACGTATGCACAAACTGTGGGAGAAGGAGCAAAGAAGAAACAAAGAAGTATACAGTATGTGTGAGCTGTAAAACAGAAGAATGTTTGGACAGGTATAAGGTTTGGGATTCTGTCATAGCACCTCTGGGTGTCATAGGTAGGTACTGGGCTATCTGCCCAAAGGCATTTATAAGCCTAGCCAGAATGTGTTGGCTTTCGCTGCTCCCTTAGATTAGTTCCCTGTGCCTCTGTCCAGCAGAGCCACTGAAGTGACCCCCTGTGGTAAACTTCCTGTTTCCCATCCATTCGTCAAGGTTTCTCTTGAAGAGTGTTAGTGAGGAGCTGTGCCTAATGTAGATTGAAATCTTGTTCCAGAGCATGGAAATTCTCTGGGACAGGAATCTATCTCTCCAACACGTCCTATTTATTGTTGTGGTGAGGTTTAGTTCCCTAGAGCATGTGGCTCGAGGGGATAACGTTTTCTTTAGGTGGAGCATGTCCATCAATTCTGGGTTGGACATGGCCTTGTATGACAGACAGAGATCACCTCTGAGTAGGTGGTATGCAACTGAGTACAGTTGGAGTTTCTTCAGTCGAGCTGCATAGGGCATCTGTTTGAGGCCAGTGATCCTCTTGGTGAGGTACTTTTGTGGTCTTTCCAGCTGTTGCAGGTGTCTTGTAAGGTACATCCCAAATGGGGCGTTGTACTCATTAATGGGTCTGATGAGTGATGCGTAGAGGGGCACAATGACCTCTTGATCTGGATGCAAACCCTTTTGTGATTAGGTGGGCCACATAGAAGGATTTTCTAACCAATTTGGCAATGTGATTATTAAAGGAGAGATTGCTATCTACTTGGGTCCCAAGATCCCTTATTTTGTCTTCAGTATTTAGAGGGGTACCCCCTATGTGGTAATTTGTGGGTACTTTGTTTTTTTCCAAAGGGGATGACTATGCACTTTTTGGCATTTAGCTTGAGGTCATAGTTTTTACACCAGGTATCTGTCTCAGTGAGACCCTTTTGGAGGATGTTTGTGTCAGCCGGGGAGTCATTTATAGCCCCTAGTTTGCAGTAGTCTGCGAACATGGTCAGCCATAGTTCTGTGCTTGCCATAGTTCTCCTGTGCTTGTCTGTACCTCTGAGAAGTATATGCCGAACAGGATGGGTCCTAGGACTGAGCTCTGGGGAAAGCCACTTGTAACCGGTTTAGAGTCAGACCTAGCTCCCACAACTCTTACCATGTGGGTTCTGTCCATGAGCCAGCTGGCAACCCATCTTGTGATGTAGGGGTTTATGTT
This sequence comes from Protopterus annectens, assembly GCF_019279795.1. Lineage (NCBI taxonomy): Eukaryota > Metazoa > Chordata > Ceratodontiformes > Protopteridae > Protopterus > Protopterus annectens. Next base: position 1,677,450,067 of record NC_056744.1, on the reverse strand, counting down.
CAGGCTGGTGAGCTTGTCTATAATACCAGAATGGGGAATGGTGTCAAAGGCCTTTGCGAGGTCTGTGTGGAACACCTTTCCCTTGTCTATAGTCTTGGAACGGTCTCAAAGAAGTCCATTTGCCGTTAACAAAGCCGAACTGGGTAGGGTCCAGTGTTTGGAGGATCCCAATGTCTCTGTTAATGAGATCCATGATGATGTGCTCCATAGCCTTGCAGACCAAGCTAGTCAGGCTTATAGGGTGATAGTTCCCAGAGTCTGTTGTGGCTCCACCTTTGTGAAGCGGAATGGCCATTGCTGTGCTCCACTCTATGGTCACGTAGCCTGTGGAGAGACTGAGTTTGAACAGTGTGTTTAGGTGAGGGGTTAGTTCATCTTTGAGCTCATATAGGACACAGTCTGGGACACTGTCCAGTCCCATTGATGCTGTGTTTTTGGCTTTGGAGAGGGCTGTTTTAACCTGAGTGTCTGTGATTTCAGGGGCACTACATTCTTCTGTTATGGTTATGGGCCCTTTTTGGGGTGAGAGGGGGATGAAGTTTGCACTAAACCTGTCTGCCAGGATGTTGGCAATATCAGTCAGTTCAGTGTATTTTGTGCCATTCTTCATTAACTCCAAGCAGATCTGGGAATTGCCACTTAGTTTCTTGACATAGCTAAAGAATGCCTTGTGGTTATCTTTGGAGTCCTTGGCAATTTTTCTTTCGAAGCTAGCCTTGGATAATTTTACGAGGGATCTTAGTTTCTTGCTAATACTGATCAGGGATGTCTTCTCCTCTTGAGATTTTACTCTTTTCTGTACTAGTTTCCTCCTTCTATTGTATAGCTTGTTTATGGCAGGGGTCCACCAGACTGGTTTCCTTTTCTTGGAGGAGTGAATGTTCTTCGTGTTTCACTGTTGCAGTCATTACATTTGGGTAATCCTGCTGGCAGGTTGCCCTCAGTCGGCCTGAATTCCAAAGTCCTGGGTCCCTCGTCAGCTGTCGTCACCTCTTCCCTGACGTCGGGTCATCAGGGGTATAAAAAAAGCAGTCAACGTCATTTTCTTTAGTCTTTCTTGCCGTGCGGTGCATGAAGCAGAAGCAGTTCACAAGTGCTGGTTGGCCGACTCCTGAGATTTTCGAGTTCAAATTTCAGATCCGAAGTCTTCTATAAAGCTAAGTACCCCATTGAGGCAACTTTTTTCTTGCTCCAGAACCGATGTCAGAAAAAGTTAATAATTGTATTTCTTGTGGGAAGCAAATACCTCATAAGGACTTTCATTCTTACTGTATTCCTTGCCTAGGCCCTGATCATAACTTTCTGGGTTGTCGGTTTTGTGCTAGATTTAACCAACGCACTATTAAGCGTCGGTATGATTTTGCTTTGAACTACTTTGGATGCAGGTTTAATTATCCAGAAATGTTGTCGGAAAGCCATCCGACTACCGGAGTTCACAAAAAACGCAAAGAAAAAGAAAGACACCCGAGGCCCAAAACTGACGACAAAGCTTCTCTTAAGCCAATCACCGGTTCGCTGGTTCTCAGTGAGGTACTTTCGCAGCCCCTGATGACCGCTACTTTGGAGTCAAAGGTCGCTACCAACTCCCACGTAGAGTCGGCCATGCCACTGGAAACTCAAGGTATTGAAGCCTCAGACGCTAATCCTTCAGATGGGTCCGGAGATGATGAGCAGGCACCGGCTTCTGAGGGTGTATTCAGACCCAAACATCTATACATTAAACTGACTACAAAGGCAAAGACTAAAGCACCTTCAAAGGCAAAGAAGCAAACTCAAGAGCCACATGGACAGGCCTCCATGCCCAAAAAACAGACGCTCAAAATGGCCGAAGACTTGATTACCTTGATCAGGGGTTCCCATCCCCATCCTGATAAGAGGCCTAGGCAAGAGACTGACTATGAATTTTCAGATCAGGTTTCCATTTCTTCAGATTCCTCTTCTGATCAGGAATATTCTTTTCCCCCCTATGAGGATTCTGAAGCTGAAGAATCCATACCTTCAGCTTCTCCTCCTGAGGACTATTCCTTTGGGGAAACCTTACATACCATGACGGAGCATTTCCACTGGGAGAGCCAAGATTTTTCGGAATCTAAAAATAGGCTCCGGGACTTCCTGTTACTATCTCAGCACAAGCCACTTGCCATCCCCCCTGTTAGACATTGTAGATGATGTGTTTTCGGTGTCTAGCCTTACCCCTGACTCCTTACCTCCAGCTCCTGTTAAGCCTGACAGATAGTACAGGGTTCCTGACTCACATAAATTCCTATTTAAAAACCCTGCTGCAGACCCAGAAACTATTTCTCAGGGTCCCAAGGGAGTTAAGGCTTCCACTGCAAAAAACCCTACCCCTTCTGACAGGGATTCTAGGGCACTGGACAGATGGGGAAAAAAGGTTTACACATTTTCTACCTTGGCTATAAGGGCATTAAACTGTAAGTTTCATATGCTCAAATATCAGCAACATGTCATGGCATTGCTTAAACAGAAAATGTTGTTAAACTCTGAATGTTCCATTTCCATACCCTGCTAAAGGCAAACGGCTGGCCAGATCTGCCAAAAAATCAATGGGCAGAGGCACAAAAACAAGTCTCATCCCTCATGTACATGAGGGCCATTCAACAAGTACCAGAGCAAGAGCGGGGGCAAGGATTTTACTCAAGTCTGTTCTTGGTGCCCAGAAAGGACAAGGCCTGGAGGCCAATACTGGACCTATTGATTCTGAACACATACCTTGATATACCAAAATTCAAAATGTTGACTTTGCAGCAGCTTCTGCCCATGCTGAGCAAGAACGCTTGGCTTGTAACTTTAGACCTAAAAGAGGCATACCTGAATGTCCCAATCAGACAAATATGCAGAAGATACCTCCGATTCAAGGCTGGCTCAATGCATTACCAATTCTCTGCACTGCCCTTTGGCTTATCTATTGTGCCCAGGGTCTTTACAAAGTGCCTGGCACCAGTAATTGCATTCTGCAGACAGAGGTATACAAATATACCCTTACTTGGTCAACTGTCTAGTTCAAGCAGAGAACAAGGACATCCTTTTACAGCATCTGGCGTTTGTGAAAAAACTTCTAACATGCCTAGGGTACACAGTCAACAAAAAGAAATCAAAACTAGTACCCTCTCAAGAGATAATATTCCTGGGTGCAAGCTTAAATACAACTGCCCAGATGGCTTATCTCACGCCAGACAAACAAAGGCAACTGACTACCTGTTTCAAAATGTTAGCAACAAAGGCCCAGCTATCTGCAAGAAAAATTCTGCAGGCTTTGGGCTTCATGGCATCCTGCATCCTATTAATTCCATATGCAAGACTGCATATGAGGAAACTTCAGTGGTACCTAAAAAGTGTTTGGACTTAACATTGCCACAGACTGGAAACCATAATTACTCTCATTCCCTGCCTGCAACAGGAGTTTCGATGGTGGGCAAAGGCTTGTAACCAAAACAAGGGAGAGCCATTTACATTATGCCCAGCCAGGCAGACACTAACAACGGATGCATCAGATTATGCCTGGGGGGCCCACATGGCAGGAAGATGCATTCAGGGCACATGGACCTCAAACCAAATGCATCTACATATCAATCAAAAAGAGATGCTAGCTGTTCAAAATGTCCTGACAGCCTTCAAGGACCTACATCAGCCAGGACAACTACTGATAAAGACAGACAACACCATGGTCATGTGGTATATAAACAAGTAGAGGGACACACATTCTTAACCCCTTTGCAGACTAGCTATGACGATGTGGGACACAGTATTGACTTACCAAGTACATCTGCAAGCACAATTCCTGCCAGGCAGATGAACTAAGCAGAAACCTCATGGATCCCCACGAATGGCAGCTGGATCCACATGTCTTCAACATGATAACAAGGAAATGGGGATGCCCGGACATAGATCTATTTGCCTCCCCTCACAACTACCAACTAAAAGAGATTCTGCACAAGGATTTATCACAGACAAGCATGGAAAGTGGACGCCCTATCCTTCAGCTGGAAAAACCTATCAGTATATGCCTTTCCCCCTCTGCCTCTCCTCCCCTCCCCAAGTTACTCCTAAAGCTCAGACAGGAGAAGCCAAAGATTTATTTATTTTATTTATTTTTATTTTACATTTGTTGACCGGGCTAGTCCAACTGGATACATGTCCATTTTTAGTAGAGGCCCGGGGAGAAAAGCTCCATAGAGGGTAGTTATGACAAAAAACATCAGGAGATAAGAATACAAAGTATTACTTTCAAAGTCACATGAGCAATTAAAAGGGTTGTACAGATAATATAAATAGGTAAAACATTCTTAGGTAGTTGGAGTATCCTAACTACAAATGAAGACCATTGAATTATGGATTGGATGGATATTAGGTAGTAGTGGGCTGTTTGCTATTAATCAGGATTAGAACATGGGCATAACCAATCAGATTTTAGTAGATCTTTGAGTTGTTTTTGAATTGGTTGAGTGAGGTCTCTTAGGTTGTTTGGGAGGGCATTCCAGGATTTTCCAATGGAATTAGCATAGAGTGCTTCACCTGAATTGTTAGATTTAATAGTTTGAATTTGTAGGCTTTTGGAAGATCTAAGGATGTAAGGTTAGAGTAGGGAATGAATATTTTGGTCAGTTTTGTCAGGATGGTGGATTGTTTTGAATGCCTCAATGAGTTGATTGAGTTTGAGAATGTTAGGTAGTTCTAACCAATGTAATGTTCTGAGATTGTTACAGTGTCCTATAAATCTAGCTATGTGGTTATAGGTTGTAGATAGTTTGTTGAGTTCTCTTTTATTAAGGAAGGAGAATATCGGGAGGCATAGAGGAGGAGGTGAGTCTAATTTAGTGTGGGGTTAGGAAGTTCTTACATGGATCTTGTTTACCGACAATGGTCAGGTTGATATGAGTATCAAATTTAAGCTTGTGGTCTATGGTCACACCAAGTAGTTTGGTGTGGGAGACAGGGTCAATTATGGTCCCATTATTGGATGTCACTTGAAAGTTGGGGTGGTTAGAGCTAGAGATTGATTCTTGAGGGGTGGAAGTAGTGGGAAAAACAGAAGTAATTTGGTTTTGGATGGGTTAAGTAAGAGTTTTAGTTCCAAGAACCATTTTTCAACTAGGGAAAACAGTTTTGGGTGGCAACTGAGTTTGTCAAGGAGCTGTCGGAGCAGATCAGGGTGGTCTGCATATTGTATGCAGGTGGCTTTAGGAATGATAGAGTGCAGATCGTTAATAAATAAGGAGAAGAAGAGGACCAAGGATAGATCCTTGGGGAACACCGATATTTGTGGGGAGTAGGTCGGATAAGCTATTTCAGAACAGCCTGATTTCTATGAGAAAGGTAGTCATTAAACCAGTCTATGGTAGTTTTGCTAAGTAGTATGCCTCCAGTGTGTGGATCAACTGTTGGTGATTGACCATGTCAAGGCTTTGGATAGATCAAGAAAGAGCCGAGGATATTAATTTATTGTTGTGGTTAACTGAGTCAATAAAGGAAAGGAGAGCGAGACAGGAGGTTGTTTCGAGTAAGATGGGTAATGAGCTGCTTGTGAATGCAGCTCCATGATTTTGGCTAGAGGAGATAGTATAGCTATGGGTCTGTAGTTTGATGTGTCAGTGGAAGATCCACCTTTATGTAGAGGGATGATGTGGGAGATTTTCCAAATAGAGGAATAGAAGCTTCAAATGGTCCGTTAACCAAGATAGAAACAGGGTAGGCTATGGCATCGGATGCAATTTGTAGGTAGTTGGCTGGGAGTAGGTCAGCCGCTAAGGTGGTTGGTTTGAGTTTATTTAGGAGGGTTCTAATATAGGAGGTGAGGTTGAAGGCGGGTTGAGTTTGGACTTTGGTTGAGGAGCCAAGGGAGAAGTAGTAAGTTGGTTGGCATGGTTTCTGTGAAAAATTAATTAAAGGTGTTGGCTATTTCTCTAGAATTTCAGGGTAGGGGTGGTGGGTTTGCCTGGATGAAGTGATTAAACCCAGAATTTCTTGGGATTATTGTTTATTTTGGAGGTGACAGGGCTGCTTTAGTTGAGTTTCTAAGTTGGAGAAACTTGATGCGATCTAGTGGGGTTTAGAGGCTCTCCATTTGTCGATGTTTAATTTTGGCTTTAGTGTCATTTGTTAGCCAGGGTGCAATAGTTTTAGTGATAACACACTCTCATCTATGGGTAAGGTTTTTAGGATGGACCAATTACATGCCTTAAGATCTGCAATGAAATGGTCCGGGACAAAATAGTCTGGATTGTGGATGATTTGAAGTTTTATAATAAAGGTAATCAAGTGGTCACTAGTATAATTATTTGAAGCCTTGTTTGTAATCCAGTCATTACCAATTCTGGTAGGAGATAGAATATTTGTGAGAAACCATGTAAGTTAATGGGCTGGTGGTAGACAAGTTACTATGATTAATACTTTTTGGTTGTTTAGGCGAATCTAGCAATTAGTTTGTGGATTTTGGGGGTTGGAGTGGGTTCTTCTTGAACATGACAGCTATTCCCCTAAGGATGCTATATCCAGGTGGGATAATTTCTTCATCCTTAGTGCATGGTTTGATGTCAGGGGGCATGTAAGCTGTGAATCTTATAGGTTAAGATGAAGGATAAGGAGGAGCCCACTAGGTTTCTGGTATCTTCGGTGTTTTGGGGTCTAAGTCAGAGTATATCACCATCTATTGTGATGATTTTTTTAAGTAGTCAAATATTTTTGGAGTTTGATTAATAATTTTAGGGTATCTTGGATGATTTATTTCGGAGGGATGGGTTTGGAGTGGTTATGAGAATGAATGCCTTTAGAGAGGAAGACACCTGTTAGGGTTTCATAGCTGAGAGATAGGAAACAATAAGGATTAATAGTATGAAGGGAAGGTAAAACTTTTTGTCCATGGTTTGAAGAGGTTAGTGAGTGTAGTGAGCTGGGTTCCTTGGAGAAACTAGGTAGGAAGGTATATGGTGAGTAAGAAATTGGAAGGGTATAGGATGGAGTTTTAACTAGATAGAGGTTAACAGGTGGGTGGAGATTAGAATGAGAGGTGGCCTAATAAATGTAGAGGTAGATGATACTGATTGCACCAGACTGGCCCCGCCAGCACTGGTACCCAATATTAAGGAGCTTGTCTCAATGCCCAGCTTGGACCTTACCTCAAGTACTGCATCTACTATTCCAGCAAAACAATCAGATCCTGCACAGCCAGCTCAGAATTTTAAACCTGGCAGCATGGCGAATAATGTAGTCGTACAAAACACACCTCTCAGCAAAGCTGTGATGGATGTCATTTGGAAGCCAGAAGGCCTAGTACTAGAAAATCTTATGCTGGAAAATGGAAGAGATTCTGTGCTTGGAACCAGGCACAAGGAACAGATACAGTTGTGCCAAATATTCCTCAGATTTTACAATACTTAACTGAGATGCTGGACAAAGGCCTATCTTTCTCATCTATTAAAATTCATGCCGCTATTTCGGACCATTACAATGCAGAGCCACCAATCTTTTCTCATCCCTTATTAAAACAGTACCTCAGAGGAGCCAGAAATTTAAGGCCTCCAAGGAGATCACCAATACCTGCATGGGACCTCAACTACGTCTTGGAAAAACTCATCCTACCTCCTTTTAAGCCAGCTGCTACTGCGGATATAAAGTTTTTTATCTTGGAAAACAGCTCTGCTCCTAGCAATAACTTCTGCAAGACGTGTTTCAGAGCTACAGGCACTCATGGCTGTGGAACTTTTTATCATTTTTTCTCCAGACAAGGTCTCCCTGAGGACAAACCCAACATTTATGCCTAAAGTGGTGTCCAGTGTGGCTCTTAACCAAACCATTCATATGCCAATGTTTTATCCAAGTCCACAGAAGAAGGGGGAAAGAATTCTGCATTCTTTGGACGTACACAGACAGCTTAGATTCTACTTGGACAGAACCAAAGTTTTCAGAAAGACAGAGCAATTACTAGTGGCATATGCTGCAGGATCACAAGGAAAGGCTATTTCAAAGCAGACTATTTCAAAGTGGATAGGCCACTGCATTCGTTTCCGCTACTTATGCCATGGCAAGCCAGTGCCTAAGGGCATTAGGCCACATTCCACCCAGAGCTGCAGCCACTTCAGCAGCCTTTCTCAGGGGAGTACCAACCAAGGACATTTTAGAGGCAGCTACTTGGAGTTCAGTGCACACCTTTACAAAGCACTATCATCTGCCACTCTACTCTAAATCCAGGGCAGGCTTTGCCATTGCAGTTCTGCAGGGCCTCATAGCCACTCCTAATGCTGTTTAGCTCCAGCCTCCCAACCATAGCTTTGGGAATCTACCCAAATGTAATGACTGCAACAGTGAAACACGAAGAACATAGTACAGTTGTGTGCACTTACCATAAATGTAGATGTTCGAGTGTATTCACTGTTGCAGTCCAGGTTACCCATCCACCATTCCCCCTTTTCTTCCGATGGAACCTATCTTTCCTTCTTTGATTTATACAACCTGTGTGGTGTATTTGCTTGTGGATGAAGGTAAAGTTTGTATTGCTGCATGTAATTTTATATATAGATATAAATTTTGGCTACCCTTTTAGGGGGCACCTGACATCTGGGGCAAGGAAAAACTAAAGAAAATGTCGTTGGCTGCTTCTTTTATACTCCTGATGACCTGACGTCAGGGAAGGGACGACAACAGCCGACGCAGGACCCAGGACTTTGGAATTCAGGCCGACTGAGGGAAACCTGCCAGCAGGATTACCCAAATGTAATGACTGCAACAGTGAATACACTTGAACATCTACATTTATGGTAAGTGTACACAACTGTACTGTCTTTGCATTGCTTGGGATAGCATGATCCATGCATTCTTGTAGGTGCCCGTAGAGTGCATTAGTGAAGGATTTTTGCAGTTTAGGCAGCATTATCCTTTAGCATGGGGGATTTAAAACTTTCCACCTCGGTCTTAAGTAACGTGAAGTTTGCTTTTGAAAAGTTTTTCATGGTGGTTTCTTTGATCGGAGGTGGAGGCAGAACGTGGATATCCAGAGTGATTAGTTTATGGTCAGATCTAACCAGCGAGGGGTTGACCTCCAGTGTGGAACACCAGTCACCCATGTTGGTGATGACCAGGTCCAGTATGTTGTCACCTCTTTTGGGGGTGTTGACCAGTTGATCCAGGGCATTTGAGTTTATAAATTCTAGGAAATGTTGGGCAAGGGAGTTAGTACTTGAGTAGTTCTTCCAGTTAATGTTTGGGTAATTGAAATCACCCAATATCAGGGTGTTTGGTAGGACCTTTATGTTTCTCAGTGTTTCCAGAAATGCGGAATAGGGGTCCTGGGACATCGTGGGTGATCTGTAGCAAGCTACAATTTGAATTGTAGTTCTGCCCATTGTTAGTTGAACATGGATATCTCTGAAGCATCGTGCTGTGCCACTAACCTGGAGGTGTGGGTATCCTTGATGAATATGGATACGCTCCCGCCTTTTGTATTTCGGTCCGGGTTTTGTGGCAGAAATGTATGGTATGAGTTGTAGCCTGGTAGTGCTGGGGTGCTCTCTGGAGCCTTAAACCAGGTTTCTGTTACTGCACATATATCAGTTTTCTCCATACTGAGAAGTTCCTTGAGTGCGTGCATTTTGAGGTTTAGACTTCTGGCATTGAGTAGCATTACCCTCAATTTTTTGTTACTTGCACTATTTACGGTGGTGAGTTTTTCTTTTGAGCCTTGCCTAAAAAAGGCACTATGGGGGTGGCAAGAGCCTTGGCCAGTATTCAAAAGACTAAGGGTGACAGGCGCAAGCCGTCTCTAGCGAAGCAGCGTTGCTTGTTGAGCATGTCATCCCAGGCTGATAGACACTGAATCCCCTTTGAATGACACCAGAAGCTTAGCCAATTGTTGAAATTCATAATTTTTTCTTTATACCGTGGTATCATTCTTGGTGAGGGCTGGATGCTGCTCAGGGTCAGGGTCATACCGGCCTGGGATATGTGATCAGAGAGCTCTTCCATGTCTTTTTTCATGTAGTCCAGGGAGGTATGGCTCAGGTCATTCACACTAACATGGACAATGACAGAGTCATATTTGTACTTGTTCTGGAGTGACCTGAGTGATTGTATTATGTGTTGGATCCAGGCACCCGACAGGCAACAAACAGTAACCTTCTTGTTCAGCCTAGTTAGTGGGACATCAGTGTGCCTGACTATAGAGTCGCCTATTACTAGTGTATTGGGTATGTTATGTTGCATTAAGGGCTGTGATTGCATGGCAAACTGGTTTTGTGAAGTATTTTATTATTTATTTATTTATTTACATTTGTTGACCGGGAATGTTCGACTGGACGCAGGTCCATTTTCAGCGGAGGCCAGGGGAGAAAAGCTCCACAAATTAAAATATTACAGACATAGTTACAGATGAAGAATCTTAGCAATTAAAATATTACAAACATAGTTACAGATGAAGAACATAGTACATTCAGTAGATAACTAGCATTTGTTCTATCCACGAAGTCATAGCAGATACTAACAATTGTTACAATAAGACGTTACTGCCATATAATAAGTAGATAGGCATGGAAGTATCAGAGCTTGCTGTAATCAAAGGTAGTTTGTGGGGTGGAAGAGAGTTAGAGGGTTGATGGAGTGGGAGAAGTTAGAGGGGAGAGTTACAAGTGCATAGCCAGCATGTTTTAGGTGTGCTTTAAGTAAAGCTTTGAAGTGGGTGCTTGATGGTAGAGAGGTTATTGTTGGGGGGGGGGTGTTCCATAATTTGGCTATAGCGCTGGAGAATCGTGCTTCTCCACTGGTGTTATTGGCTCTAGTAACCTGTAATTGATTTTTGGTGCTGGATCGTAGTGGTCTGGTGGTGAGATAGGGTTGGAGTAGATACTGGAGGGATGGGACCTTTAGAGGATGGTTAACCAGTTTGTGGGTGAGTGCGAGTTGATACCATTGAAGGAGGTGAGGGAGTTCTAGCCAGCGTAGTTAAGTAAGTGAGAGACAGTGGTGACTGTGGTAGGATGCCCTGGTCGTGATTTTGTTGTAGCAGGTCTTGAGTTTATTTAGATTGCATTGCCTTAGGTTGGTATATATATTGGAGAGGCATAAAGTAGGGTGGAGATAAGGTGCAAATTTGCAACTGAAATCCTAGCTGCTTTGGTGAGGAGTTGCTTATTTCTGTACAAGGCTCCTAGTTTTTGGTGGACTTTGTTTATGGTCATGGATACGTGAATGTCAAATTTGAGAATGTTGTCTATTTCAACTTTTAGCAATTTGGTGTGATCTGTTGGGTGGATAGTGGTGGTGTCTTTTGCTGTGATGTTAAAGTGAGAGTTGTTTTGAGTATGTTTGGTGGGTTCAAAGATGAAGAGTTTAGTTTTGTTTGGGTTGAGTATTAACTGGGCATCGGATAGCCAAGTTTCAACAGAGGAAAAGGCATCCTGTGTGACCTTTTGCAGTTCAGGTAGAGACTGGGCTGAGCAAATGATGGTTGAGTCATCTGCATATTGTATGAGTGTGCCATGTTTTGTGGCTGAGGCTAGATTATTGGTGAAAATAGAGAAGAGTAGGGGTCCAAGGATGGATCCTTGGGGAACACCAATAGAGACAGGTAGTTTGGGAAATATGTCATTTTGCCATACAACAGATTGCTGGTGGTCTGACAAGTTACTTTGAAACCAGTTGATGACTGATTGAGAAAAGGATAGGTTATTGAGTATAGAGAGGAGTTGTTTGTGTGGGACCATGTCAAATGCTTTAGATAGGTCTAGGAAAGTAGCAGAGGAGAGATGGCCATTGTTTTTGTGGTGAAGTATAGTGTTAGTAAAAGAGAGTAAGGCAGTGGTGGTGCTATGATTTGGTCGGAAACCATGTTGAGTATTAGAAAGGAGGTTGTTAGTAAGGAGGTAGTCTGAGATTTGAGAGTGAATGCATCTCTCTAGTATTTTGGAGAGTGGAGATAGAATTGCTATGGGGCGGTAGTTGGTTAGTTCTGTGTAGGGGCCACCTTTGTGAAGGGGAATGATGTGTGATATTTTCCATAGTGTTGGGATGTAGCATTCTGACAGAGATTGGTTAATCAAGATGGATACTGGGTAGGCTAGGGCGTCAGCTGCAATTTGTATGAATTCACTTGGGAGGTTGTCTACTGCTAATTTTGTGGGTTTAAGTTTAGTTAAGAGTTTTCTTATGTTGGTGGTAGGAATGGGAGAAAATGAGAAGAGTGTGGGGAGATTACAGTTTCATGGTTTGTGTTGGGGGGGGGGTGGAGGATGCTTGGATGTCTGCTTTAGAGGTCTCTGTTGATTTTGCAGATTTTTATTTAGAGCCTCTGAGTATGATGTTCTTCATCTCACATTGCTGCAGTCATAACCTGTGGGTAGTCCGCTGTCCTCGGTCGGCCCGAATACCAAAGTGTTAGGCTGGCGTCGGTCATGGTCACTCAGATCTGACGTCAGTATGCCATGGTATTAAAGCGCATGACCGACGTCATATCCTCAGTCTTTCTTGCCGCATGGTCCGAAGCAGAAGCAGCGTTTGCAAGTGCCGTTCGGCGTTCTGAAATTTTCGTATTCTGAGTTTCAGACCGAAAACCAAGTTGGGCTAAGTACCCGTTGGGAATATTTTTGTTTTTCTTGCCTCAGTTAATTCGGATGTCAGAAAAAGTGAATAATTGTATTTCTTGTGGGAAACAGATACCGCATAGGGATTACCACTCTCTCTGTATTCCTTGTTTTGGGGCCTGAGTACGGCGTAGTCGGGTGTCGCTTTGTGCTAGATTTAATAAAGCACCATTAAGCGTAGGTTAGATTGGCTAGGCTTGTCTTGATGGCGGTGTAATTACAATATGCCGTCGGATCCTCCGGCTGCCGCTAAGAAGCGCAAGGACAAATCGATAAAGTCCAAACAGGATGAGTCGTCCGTTCGGACGCTGGTTCTTAGAAACTACGGTGGAATCTGTGGATCCAGCGAGGTTTCAGCTGAGTCTCAGGGGAGCCGTTAATTTTGCAAGATGTGGCCTCTCAGGAGTCGGGTCAGGCTGAGGGGCCTCTCAGGTTGCTGTACTCCCTTCTTTGCATAAGGTGGTTAGGCCTTCCCTTCTGTCTCTAAGGTGCCCTCCAAGGTCAGGCCTGGTTTGTCTTCCTCTGGTGTCAGTCCTAGTTCTGCAGGTTCTGTACCCAAAAACACATGCTAAAATGGCAGAAGATTTGATTTCCTTAATCAGGGTTCTATGCCCCCTCCAGATAAGAGGCCTAGGGTGGAGCCAGAGGTGGAAGGTTTGAGCATTTTCAGATTACTCAAGTCTTGGCTGAAAACATTCAGGATTTTCCTCCTTATTCTGATTCAGACGCAGAGGATTCAGTCCTTCTGCTTTTCACTCCAGAGGATTTTTTTTCAGAAACCTGCATTCTATGAGGGAGCATTTTAAATGGGAAGGTCAGGATTTCTCAGATTCCCGAAAGAGGCTTAGGAATTTTTGTTTTACCACAACATCGGCCCTTAGCTATACCTCCTGTTTTGGATGTTGTTCAGGATGTTTTCTGAGGCTTCCCTTAATCCAGACTCTTGCCTCCTGCCAGTTAAACCAGATAGGTATTACAGAGTGCCTGAGGCTCATAAATATCTGTATAAGAGCCCAAGGGCTGACCCAGAAACTATTAGCCAGGGACCTAAGGGTGTCAGGGCTTCTGTTGTAAGAATCCGGTTCCTATGGATAAAGATTCTAGAGCTTTGGATAGGTGGGGTAAAAGTGTATACCTCTTCCACTCTAACAATGAGGGCTTTGAATTGCCAGTTTCATATGTTGAAGTACCAGAATTTTCTCCTTACTCAGTTAAAATCTAAGGTAGATGCTTTGGCAGAGGGCATAGGTGTAAGGAATTACAGGATTTGGTTCATGCCTCTGATCAGGTGGGTAGCATTCTTTGCAGTGTGGTTTTGATGCTTTACAGGCTTCTTCCAGGGTGGCTGCCACTGGATCAGTTATTCGTAGGCACGCCTGGCTTAAGGATCAGAACTTGTCAGAGCATGTTAAAGCTTCGAATTTTGGATGCTCCTCAGTCTGAAGTTTTGTTTGGTTCTCCTGTGGAGTCAGTCTTAAAGAAAATGGAAGACAAAGCTAAGTCTATGCAGACTGTTAAGGATTTTTGCCAAAAAGGTTTTCAAAAGGGGGGCCCCCCCTTTTAAAAAGGGGTTTTTAGGGGGAGGAATTGGGGCCCTACGATTAACAGTGGGTGGAATTACCTAGTCAGAATAGGCTACGATGAAAAAAACTGGAATTGAGGGGCCAGGAAGGCTGTGATTGGTTATGGGAAAAGGGAAGGGCTTTAGTGGGGCCTAACAAATGTAGAGGTAGATGATACTGATTGCACCAGACCGGGCCCCGCCAGCACCGGTACTCCAATATTAAAGGAGCCGGTCTCAATGCCCAGCTTGGACTCACTCGGCACCGTGACCTACTATCTGGCAAAACAACCAGATCCTGCACAGCCAGCCTTGTAGCCCAAACCTGGCAGCATGGCTAATAATGTAGTCGTGACAAATACACCTCTCAGCAAAGCTGTGATGGATGTCATTTAAATAGAAGGCCTAGTACTAGAAAATCTATGCTGGAAAATGGTGAGATTCTGTGTTGGAACCAGGCACAGAACAGATACAGTTGTGCCAAATATTCTCAGATTTACAATACTTAACTGAGATGCTGACAAAGCTCATCTTTCTCATCTATTAAAACGGCGCCGCTTATTTCGGACCATTACAATGCAGAGCCACCCAATTCCTTTTCATCCCTTATTAAAACAGTACCCTGAGGAGCCAGAAATTTATGCCTCCAAGGAGATCACCAATACCTGTATGGGACCCTGACCACGCCTTTAAAAAATCACCCACCTTAAGCCAGCTGTTACCGCGGATATAAAGTTTTTATCTTGAAAACAGCTCTGTCTTAGCAATAACTTCTGCAAGACGAGTTTCAGAGCTTGGCAGTCGCGCTGTGGAACATTTTATCATTTTTTCTCAGACAGGGTCTCCCTGAGGACAAACCTCCAATGTTTATGCTTGGGTGGTGTCCAGGTGGTTTTAACTAAACCATTCATCTGCCAGTCGTTTTGTCCAAATCCACAGAAGAAGGGAAAGAATTCTGCATTTTGGACCAGACATGACAGCTGTGATTCTATTTCTGGAGAACCAAAGTTTTCAGAAAGACAGAGCATTTACTAGTGGCATATGCTGCAGGATCACAAGGAGTTGCTATTTCAAAGCAGGACTATTTCAAAGTGGATAGCTACTGCATTCGCTTCCGCTTACTTATGCTGGCAAGCCAGTCACACATGAAATACATCTCACCCAGAGCTGCAGCCACTTCAGCAGCCTCCTTCTCAGGAGTACCAACCAAGGACATTTTAGAGGCAGCTACTGGAGTCCAGCACACCTTACAAAAGCACTATCATCTGCCACTCACTTCAGTAAACTAGCAGGCTTTGCCATTGCAGTTCTGTGGCCTCAGCCACTCCATCAGCGTTTAGCCCAGCCTCCCAACCATAGCGCTTTGGAATCTAATACCTGAATACGACTGCAACAGTGAAACACGTAAGAAATGCACAGCTGTGTGCACTTACTAAATGTAGATGTTCGAGTGGTATTCAGTACTGTTGCAGTCCAGGTTACCCATCCACCATTCCCTTTCTTCCGATGGAACTTTATCTTCTCTTGATTTATACAACCTGTGGGGTGGCTTGTTGTGGATGAAGGTAAAGTTTTGTATTGCTGCATGTAATTTTATATATAGATAAATTTTGGCTACCTTTTAGGGGCAATTTGACATCTGGGCAAGGAAAACTAAAGAAAATGTTGTTGGCTGCTTTTTACACCCCTGATGACCCGACGCCAGGGAAGGGACGACAACAGTCATCAGAGACCCAGGACTTTGGAATTCAGGCCGACTGAGGAAACCCACAGCAGGATTACCCAAATGTAATGACTGCAACAGTGAAGCACTTGAACATCTACATTTATGGGTAAGTGTACACAACTGTACTGTTCCTTTAATGGGATAGCATGATCCATGCATTCTTGTAGGTGCCTGTAGAGTGCATTAGGAAGGATTTTGCAGCTAGGCAGCATTATCCTTAGCATGGGGACGAAAACTTCACCCTGCCTTAAGTAACGGAAGTTTGCTTTTGAAAAGTCATGGTGGTTTTGATCGTCGAGGTGGAGGCAGAACGTGATCCAGAGTGATTAGTTTATGGTCAGGATCTACCAGCGAGGGGTTGACTCAGTGTGAAATTGGTCACCATGTTGGTGATGACCAGGTCCAGCGTTGTCACCTCTTTGGGGGTAAGCACCAGTTGATCCAGGGCATTTGAGTTTATAAATTCTAGGAAATGTTGGGCAAGGGAGTTATATCGAGTAAGTTCTTCCAGTTAATGTTTGGAGTAATTTGGAAATCACCCAATATCAGGGTGTTTAGTAGGACCTTCTATGTTTCTCAGTGTTTCCAGCAAATGCGGAATGGGGTCCTGGGACATCGTGGGTGATCTGTGTGCAAGCTACAATTTGACCTGTAGTTCTGCCCATTGTTAGTTGGAACATGGATATCTCAAGCTATCGTGCGTGGTTGTGCCACTGGCAACCTGGAGGTGTGGTATCGCCTGTGAATCATGGATACGCCTCCTTGCCCCAGCTATTTCGGGTCCGGGTTTTGTGGCAGGGAAATGCTTATGGTATGAGTTGTAGCTCTGTAGTGAATTATGGGGTGCTCTCTGGAGCCTTTAAACCAGAGTTTCTGTTACTGCACATATATCAAGTTTTCTCCATACTGAGAAGTTTCCTTGAGTGCGTGCATTTTGAGGTTTAGACTTCTGGCATTGAGTAGCATTACCCTCAATTTTTTGTTACTATTCCTGTTTACGGTGAGTGAGTTTTTCTTTTGAACCTTGCCTAAAAAGGCACTATGGGTGTGGCTTAAAGAGCCTTGTGCCAGTCATTCAAAGAGACTAAGGGTTTGACAGGCGCCAACCAAGTCAAGTTTCTCTAAGCTGGTGTTGTTTGTTGAGCATGTCATCGAGCTGATAGACACTGAATCCTTTGAATGACACCCAGAAGCTTAGCAACCAATTGTGTTGAAATTCATATTTTTTTCTTTATACATTTGGTATCATTCTTAGTGAGGGCTGGATGCTCAGGTCAGGGTCATACCGGACCTGGGATATGTGATCAGAGAGCTCTTCCATGTCTTTTCATGTAGTCCAGGGAGGTATGGCTCAGGTCATCACACTAACATGGACAATGACAGAGTCATGTTGTACTTGTTCTGGAGTGACCTGAGTGATTGTATTATGTGTTGGATCCTTAGGCACCCGACAGGTGGGGCAACAAACAGTAACCTTCTTGTTCAGCCTAGTTAGTGGGACATCAGTGTGCCTGACTATAGAGTCGCCATTACTAGTGTATTGGTATGTTATGTTGCATTAAGGGCTGTGATTGCATGGCAAACTGGTTTTGTGAAGTATTTTATTATTTATTTATTTATTTACATTTGTTGGACCGAATGTTCGACTGGACGCAGGTCCATTTTCAGCGGAGGCCAGGGAGAAAAGCCCACAAATTAAAATATTACAGACATAGTTACAGATGAAGAATCTTAGCAATTAAAATATTACAAACATAGTTACAGATGAAGAACATAGTACATCTAGTGAATAACTAGCATTTGTTCTATCCACGAAGTCATAGCAGATACTAACAATTGTTACAATAAGACGTTACTGCCATATAATAAGTAGATAGGCATGGAAGTATCAGAGCTTGCTGTAATCAAAGGTAGTTTGTGGGGTGGAAGAGAGGTAGAGGATTGATGGAGTGGGAGAAGTTAGAGGGGAGAGTTACAAGGGCATAGCCAGCATGTTTTTAGGTGTGCTTTAAGTAAAGCTTTGAAGTGGGTGCATGATGGTAGAGAGGTTATTGTAGTTCCATAATTTGGCTATAGCGCTGGAGAATCGTGGCTTCTCCACTGGTGTTAATGGCTCTAGTAACCTGTAATTGATTTTGGTGCTGGATCTGAGTGGTCTGGTGGTGAGATATAGGGTTGAGAAGGCTGAGGGATGGAATTCCTTAGGAGGACGAAGTTAACCAGTTTGCAGGTGAGTGCGAAGTTGATACCATTGAAGGAGGTGAGGGAGCCCCAGCTAGGGTTGGAATGGAGAATACTGGAGGATGGGACCTTTAGAGGATGGTTAGCAGTTTGCAGGTGAGTGCGGATTGTGATACCATTGAAGGAAGAAATTGAGGGGTTCTAGCCAGCACGTAGTTCAGTAGAAGTGAGAGAGACAGTGAAATTTGTGACTGTGGTAGGATGCCTGGTCGTGATTTTGTTGTAGCAGGTCTTGAGTTTATTTAGATTGCATTGCCTTAGGTTGGTATATATATTGGAGAGGCATAAAGTAGGGTGGAGATAAGGTGCAAATTTGCAACTGAAATCTAGCTTCTGGTGAGGAGTTGCTATTTCTGTACAAGGCTCCTAGTTTTTGGTGGACTTTGTTTATGGTCATGGATACGTGAATGTCAAATTTGAGAATGTTGTCTATTTCAACTTTTATCAATTTGGTGTGATCTGTTGGGTGGATAGTGGTGGTGTCTTTTGCTGTGATGTTAAAGTGAGAGTTGTTTTGAGTATGTTTGGTGGGTTCAAAGATGAAGAGTTTAGTTTTGTTTGGGTTGAGTATTAACTGGGCATCGGATAGCCAAGTTTCAACAGAGGAAAAGGCATCCTGTGTGACCTTTTGCAGTTCAGGTAGAGACTGGGCTGAGCAAATGATGGTTGAGTCATCTGCATATTGTATGAGTGTGCCATGTTTGGTGGCTGAGGCTAGATTATTGGTGAAAATAGAGAAGAGTAGGGGTCCAAGGATGGATCCTTGGGGAACACCAATAGAGACAGGTAGTTTGGGAGATATGTTATTTTGCCATACAACAGATTGCTAGTGGTCTGACAGGTTACTTTGAAACCAGTTGATGATTGATTGAGAAAAGGATAGGTTATTGAGTATAGAGAGGAGTTGTTTGCATGGGACCATGTCAAATGCTTTAGATAGGTCTAGGAAAGTAGCAGAGGAGAGATGGCCATTGTTTTTATGGTGAAGTATAGTGTTAGTAAAAGAGAGTAAGGCAGTGGTGGTGCTATGATTTGGTCGGAAACCATGTTGAATATTAGAAAGGAGGTTGTTAGTAAGGAGGTAGTCTGAGATTTGAGAGTGAATGCATCTCTGTAGTATTTTGGAGAGTGGAGATAGAATTGCTATGGGGCAGTAGTTGGTTAGTTCTGTGGACGGGCCACCTTTGTGAAGGGGAATGATGTGTGATATTTTCCATAGTGTTGGGATGTAACATTCTGACAGAGATTGGTTAATTAAGATGGATACTGGGTAGGCTAGGGTGTCAGCTGCAATTTGTATGAATTCACTTGGGAGGTTGTTTACTGCTAATTTTGTGGGTTTAAGTTTAGTTAAGAGTTTTCTTATGTTGGTGGTAGGAATGGGAGAAAATGAGAAGAGTGTGGGGAGATTACAGTTTCATGGTTTGTGTTGGGGGGGTGGAGGGATGCTTGGATGTCTGCTTTAGAGGTCTCTGTTGATTTTGCAGATTTTTATTTAGAGCCTCTGAGTATGTTTTTGTGTATTTATGTGTGTTTTTTGCCAGTACTGGTTTCATAGGTCTATATGAAACTGGTGGTATGATGCAAGTAATTCCCTTCTCCTCTTGACTGTCTGGTCCAGTCTTGGGTTGAGAGAGCTTAGCCTCCAGTTTGGCTGTATAATTGCATCTCACGCATGTATTAGTGTTTGGTGGTAGGAGGAGAGGATTGTCTGTGTACATGAGGCAGTTGTATCATTGCCTCAAAATGCCCAGATTCACCAGTTGGCCCAGAAAGTGCACCTGAAACTGCCCTTTGGACATGCCTGGATAGGTACAGTGAGCTGTTTTACTGATTGGCTGGTAAGGCCGACTAGAGAGCCTTGACCTTCTCTACAGTATAGGGGGGTGTAGTGCTAAGGTTTATTGGTGCTTGCTATGAGTTTTGAGTAAGTGCCGGGCTGAGAAGTGAATGGTTTGAGTGCTTAAGTTGAAAGTTTGTCTAGTTCCAAGGGAAAAATAGAAGAGTAGACTTTGTGGAGCTGGGAATAGTTATACCCTAGCTAACCGGCACTGCCTGGTGTGCAAAACCTTGCAAATGCGGGTTTTAAAGCAGGGAAATGAAAGAGATAGAAATTAGCCCAAAATGGTCAATAAACTACTAATTTCTGGGCTGAAACCACTCCTCCAGGGGCAGGCTGCTCAAAGCTCCCCTGTCTCACAGGTGAACAGAGAAACTTCCTTCTATCCAAGTAAGGTATGGGCAAACACAGAAACTTGTAACACAGCCCTGAATTCAGCACTAACCTGAAAACTGGACTATACTAGCGTAGAAAGGCGGGAAAACAAATATATATATATATATATATATATATATATATATATATATATTTTTTTTTTTTTTTTTCCAGAAAATAAATCCGATACAATCAAAAAAACACTTTAAATGCACAGAAATGGCTATCACACTTGAGTGTTTAGCCTAAAACAGGTAAACAGGTAATTTAAACACAAAAGCAAATTTGTTTAAAGTGCAGGCAGGAAAATAAGTATAATATGTAGCTGAAACAAGCTTTTTAAATCATAGAAACTAAACAATCGGCGTTTTAGGCAGAATTGGCTAAAGGCAGCAAGAAAATGCAGAAAAATGATACTTAATCACTCCAAAGTCTCTCTTTTGTCTCTCTGCTGCTGTAGAACCTGCAGGGCACCAGGCAGGCACTTGCAGAGCTGTGTCAAAGCAAGAGAGGTAAGAGCATTCATTTTAATTAATAAAGAGACTTTTTGTGACTTGATATTTGAGACTGGGCAGGCCATGGAAATCTTTTTGGGTGCATATGGACAAAAGAAAAACATTTATCCATGGTCAGAGTATGTTGTGCAAGCTTTTTATAGACAAAAAAAGAATAATGATCCAGTTTAGAACTGAAGTTGAAACAAAAGAGCTGAAAGTTATTTAACTATTTGTAAAGAAGTAATGGACAGTGCAAAAGCATGTTGTGAAAGAGGACTATGGACTGGGGGATGAGAATGTGGAGTAATACTAAAAATGAAAAATGATAATGTTATGTGTGTACCTAGTATCATTAATCTTCATGGTAATAGGGGTTTTGAGAAATACAGGGGTCAACCAAAAACTTATTTTTGTGGAACAAAATGATCATTTAATCAATGAATTTAATAAAAATATGTTATTTATTTGGTAAAACAGGGCACAATGCAAAAAAATGTGATTTAAAGTGCAAAAACTTTGGCAATACTGGTCATTCATGGCTAGAATGTGAAATGAATGTGTAAGAAAATGAAAATGAAGTTATACAGGATAAAGAGATAGTAAACTCTGTTATACAAGAAAATGTACAAAAGATGTAACTGATAAAGAGGTTATACAGGAAGTTATAGAAAATAACATGGAGAACGAAAGAGAGCAGACAAGTGAGGAAGAAGTGGATTGGTGCGCAATAAAAAATAAAAAGAAGTTGATAGGGAAAAGAGTTAAAGAAAGGAAAAGAAAATTCAAAAACATAATGCTTAGAGAAAATAAGAAAGGAAAGGGATAAACATTTTATTATCCTAACTGTTCTTAAAAGCTGAAAATATTAGCTTTAAATGTGTGTGATGCAGTAGATGTACTTATTCTTTTAGAAGATATCAGATCATTAACAATGGAAGAAAGAACACAACCTGAAAAACTTTGGAATGGTGTGGTAGTTTGGAACATGGGGAAAGAAACATGCTCGGACATATGTATTTTATGTCAAGAAAGCATTAAAATATTAGATGTCACCATAGTGGAACTAGGCCAAGTTACGGTAATAGATGTGAGATGAAAAAATTCATGTATAGAACAGAGAGCAAATATTCTTAAATATGTTTGTGTAAATTTGGACATTATAGTGGTGGGTGATTTTAATTGTAATTTAAGGAAAAATAAGAGTAATTGTGATGTTAAAATGGCTAAAGAAATTATGTGAAGTGGAAAGTTAAGCGTATGAGAGAATATCCACTGGGCCTATAAAAGGAATGAAATTAGGACAGAAATTGATTATTTTTTAATAGCTGATAGTTTAAACATTATAAAAAAAGAAATTAAGTATGCTAGATTTTCAGATCGTGCCAATATGGGTTAAAGTAAAGGAAAATAAAGAATATATAAGAATAGGAAAAGGAATAAAGACAGTTAATGAAAATGAATTAGATTTAGAAGAGAAAAAAAGAACATGTGGAATTATGGAAAATTCAAAATGACTATGAGGGCGTTTTATGAGAATTGGACTGTTTGGTGCCTTAATTTTAAAGAAAAATATAAAAAAGTAATTTTAGAATGTATAAGGAAGAAAAGAAAAATAGAGATGCAAGATATTAAGTCAAGAAACATTTAGAGACTTAGAGAAATATATAAAATTAATCAAATTAAAATTAACAGCTTGTTATATAAGCAAAATTGTTTACAAGGAAAGAAAGTAGCACCATATTTTAGTAAAATAATGAAGGAAAAATAATAAGCGAATTAAAATATAAGGAAGGTAAGCAAATAAGACAGCAAGAAGGAATATACAGAATAAGTAAAGAATATGCATTAGAATTATTTAAGAGAGAAGAAACATAGTACAAATTTATAAAGGTGAAAAATTAAATAAGACGATAATGAGTATTCAGAACAAAAAATAACCATGAAAGAATTGAATGAAATTCTAAAAGATGTTAACATGAATTCTGCAACAGGATTGGATGGAATTTAATATGGTGTGTATAAAGAAATGAATGAGTGGCAAAAAAAATATTTTTATATCAGTTATGAATGAATGATTAGAAACTGGAATTAGAGAAAGAGATATGTACAGGAGTTATAAAATTTATATTTAAAAAAGGAAATAAAGAGGAGATAAAAATTGGAGACCTATAACATTGAATAATACAGATTAGTATGAGAATAATATCAAAAAGGTTACAGAAAAATGGATAGCATATATGACCAAAATGTATTTGGAAGAAGAGGAAAAGGAAGTCAAGAGTTATTATGGATAATAAGAGAAATAATTGATATCATAAATAAAAATGTAGAAGCAAAGGATATGATAGGGGATATAAGTAAAGCTTATGATAATATTCAATATAAATCATTATAGGGAATTTTGCAGGCATATAATGCAAGCAAAAATATTACAAGTAATAAAATCTGTTTATGAAAGGAATTATGTGAAACTGAATGTAAATGGTGGTATTGAAGAATAAATAATAATAGAATCTGGAATAAAGCTGGATAGTGTAATTGTTTCACTTGTTATGAGTGTAATAGTGAAGGAAATTAATAAAATGTTAAGCAGTGGTGGATACAAAATGAAGGAAGTACAATTGTCAATAATGTATAATTATGCGGATGACATTGTATTAATTGTTAAAAATAAAGTATGGATGGAAAAAGGAAATTAAAATTAAGTATAAATTAAAAAATTGGTTTAAGTATACATAAGGAGAAAAATAAAGGATTTGGTTTTGAAGGTATAATAGGAGGTGTTGAGTTCAATGAAAAATATATAAATATATTAGGAATAACATTTAAAGGGGATGAATACAGACAACAACAATGGGATAATATACTCAAAGAAGTAAAGGATATGACTAATTTTTGGAAATCATATAGATTTTCATATAGAAAAAAGCACACTTGTTGAACACCATGGTAATA
>NC_056744.1:1677398950-1677425788 GCF_019279795.1 Protopterus annectens | reverse complement strand
CATATCATTACAGGTGTATGGGTCATGTATGTGTGTATGTAAATATTGGGAGATGGTGAAAGTACAGTTGTGTAATTTGCACTAACCTACATCTGTAGATAATCAAAATCTTCACCGCTGCAGTAGCCTATGGCATGTATCCTACCAAGTATACAACTGGCAGGCTTCCAAAATCTGTCATCCCCCTCCCATACTGTCACTTTGGCTGATTATACAGCTCTCCAAAAAGGGCTTAGCCTATAAACAGCCAGAGTAACTAAAAATCTTCAGGACTTTTCTTGACCTCCTAAAGAAAAATGGGTAAGTCCTCCTGAGCAACCATTAAAAAATATACAATATAAATAAATACATACACACACACACACACACACACACACACACACACACACACACACACAAAATACATACACACATCCCACAACAAGAATGTACGAGAAGGGTTTGGTGTGTGGGTGCAGCTACTGCAGCAGTGGCGAATTTGAACATCTACGTTACAGATAAGAACAACTTACACAGCTGTACTATGTCCATTACTCAGACTGCTGCAGTAACCTATGGGTAAACTAGATAGCTTATACAGCCAGGAGGAGAAAATAATAAAGGTAAATGAGTCCCTAGAGAATGGTCCTAGAAAATCCAGCTGTATGAATGGAGGACCAAGTTGCTGCCTCAAGACTACTTCTAGAGTCCACCCCATTCCAGTATGCCATTATGGAAGCTAAGGCCTGGAATACATGGTGGGAATAAAAAAAAAATAGCAGGGAACAACCATCTATAAACAATCTGTTTAAACATGGGGTGACCTTTCATATTCTCAGAACAGGAAAAAGAGTTGGTTAACTTTCCTAAACGACTTGGTTCTATATCAAGACGGTACTCAAGATAGCTATGCACATCCAGAGTTTATAGAATGTTTTCTACCTTGTTTTTTTGGTTCTAGACAGAAAACGGGGAGAGTGATGTTTTGATTCAATGTGAACTCAAACTACCTTGGTCATTGTGACGTGTTCCTACTCTGGGCCAGCAATCAAGGAGACTCAAGCCTCATCATCAACTCCAGTGAGGGAT
Source organism: Protopterus annectens (assembly GCF_019279795.1). Classification (NCBI taxonomy): domain Eukaryota; kingdom Metazoa; phylum Chordata; order Ceratodontiformes; family Protopteridae; genus Protopterus; species Protopterus annectens. The sequence continues at coordinate 1,677,424,720 of NC_056744.1, read as the reverse complement.
GGTCACTAAGAGTAAAAGATGGATTCACACTTTATTTTCAGATGCAGCTCCCTGCACCAAACACAATTTCCTTTATGAGCACACAGGGAGCACTCTCCAGATTTGGTGCAGGACTCTCAATCTTTCCAGGTGCACACAAAACTCCACACTGACCACCTTGGAGCTCTGTTTCCCTGTTCACAGTAGCTGACACATACACTTGAATATTTGAGTTACACACACGTGCACAAAAACACGTGCGCACACACACGCGCACGCACATGTGCACACACATGCATCATGCATACACACACTCACTGAATGTATGGATGTGTGATTTTATATATATATATATATATATATATATATATATAGATGGAATACATTCATTTGATCGAGCTAACATTGCTCGATCGGGTATAACACAGTGTGAATATTGAATTTTACGTTGTCGAATGGTCGGAATGTCATACAAAACACCGAATGCGACATTCCTGACTGCTCTATCACCTAAACAAATGCTACCATGGGTAAAAAGGGGGGGTATTGTGTGATTCGCAACAATTGCATTCACATTTATGAGATCTTTCCGCACTTATTTCGACCATATTCCGGTCGGCCATCCACCGGCCGATCAAATGAATGTATACCTATATATATATATATATATATATATATATATATATATATATATATATGGTTCTACCTGACATAATCGAAACCCCAGAACACCGGCAATGCAATCACCGACACCACATAATCGACAGTGCAGAAACACGAAACCTCACATGCCAGACAACGAAATAACCGACGGTACACAAACACGAAACCGCATACACTGCACACACCACAATAACAACAATCAACAAAACACATCCCCTGTCCAAAAACCACACACACAACACAAGCACACCAAAATTCCTACAAACCCACACTAAACCTCACATACACAACTATCTACAACCCTAACCCAAACCCTAACCCTAAGGTCCGTCACTATCTCATACTCAGCTAACCCGCGCCCTAACCCTAACTCACTTAACCCACCCCTAACCCAAAGACCATCACTACCGCACACTTACCTAACCCACTCCCTAACCCTAACTCACTTAACCCGCCCCTAACCCAAAGACTATCACTACCACACACTTACCTAACTCGCGCACTGACCCTAACTCACTTAACCCACCCCTATCCCCACAGACCATCAATATCCACACTTACCTTACTTGCACCCTAACGTCCGTCACTACCGCATACTTACACAGCCTTTTCTCATGTCAGCATCCTCGGCGTCGGTGTTTTCATCCGTCGCGTCGGTCTTCTGCATTGTCGATCTTCTGGCACTCGCGATTTGCTTGTCTGTGTTCTGGAGTGTCTACTATCTCAGGTAGAACCATATATATATATATATATATATATATATATAAAATATCTGTCTCCTGTCAGACAGCTTTCAAGTCAGAAATCTTTTCTGTCAGATTCTGTGCTGCTGTGAGGGTTCCAAACAGTTCAGCTGGTTAAAGGATGATATTACCTCTGCTCACCTGACTCTGGTACAATACACACACAAAGCTTTGTTTTACAAAACTCCAGCTGGCTGCACTGACATATGTACACATGTACTACCCTACTCTCCCTGGCACAGATGGCACTACCTCATAACATCACAGGCATAAAAGAGGGATATGTGTGCAGAGTGACCCTCTCTCTCTACGGAAATCCGGATGGGATTCTCCCACCATGAGAGCTTGCAACTCAGATACTCTTCTTGTGCCTGTCAGAGCAACAAACAGCAGTAATTTTCCATGTAGTGAACCTTAAATATGCCTGACAAGCTGGTTCAAATGGCAACAGTAACCTTTTCTAACACAAGGTTCTGATGTCATGGAGGAAGAACCTGTCTTCAGATTTCATCTCAAGTGTACAACTAATCTTAGAAACTATTTAACAAACAGAGAGGAAACAGGGGGATCAATGGGCAGACATGCAGAATGGCTACAAGACTTACCTTTATAGAGGCTCAGGATAGTAACTCACTGAAATACTTAAGTATCAGTGGTCCAAGATCCTTGCTGGATATCTGGGTATTGGCTAGGCACCAACTCGAAATCTCTCCCAATTGCCACTATATGATTTTCAAGTAGCAGCCTTTCTGGTAACCATTTGAAATGCTGGGATCCATTAGGCCAAGTCCTGAAACACTAAGATTGATGGACAAAGGACTGGACTTGTACATATTAAGTCTGTGATGCCATTTCCTGGATTAATCCCTTTTCCAAGAGGTGTGATGATCTCCAAGTTGGTATGTATATAAACCTGGGGATATTGGAGGTTGCCTCATGTGGGAGGGAGCAAAAAGAAGTTTTAAGGAGAAGAGCAAATTTTGAGATTCCCTCTTCTCCTGTGTTCTCTGCCTTGTTTTTTCAGCTTGTCGTCTCTCAGCATTTCAAGTGCCAATATTTCAGCAGGAAGTCAGGATTTTTAGTCTCCTTCAGTACCTGCTGCGCACCTTCTTGAAAGTGGAAGAGTTCAAAACTGAAATCACCCATGAAGTCAGTTGCAGTTATTTGATCTTGGGGTGTATCGTACTCCACTTGTCCTGTGTGAATACATCCAGTCTGTAAGGAAGCTTCTGGTAACTGAACCTGGCCAGTTCCATAAGGAAGAAATAATTTTGCCTAGGTTGAAAAGGAGCCACTACACCAATTCCTGGAGAGTCTTCCTCAATCTTCAGAATTAACCTGGAGATCATTGGGAAGGGGGGTAAATGCATAAAGGAATAACCCCACCCATGGGAATGAAAGAGCATATGTTTCCAGGTCTGCTTCCTCCTAATTCACCCACATAAAATTTCCATAGATCCTAAAATTTATAAAATATTAGCTTTCAGTGCTAACAAAAATATAGTTAATTTCAGCTACACAAAATGCAAAAGAAACAGATTTTCCTAGAAAGTCATAAAGGTCCATAGAGTATTAAAGAAAAAAAAAGAAAGAAAACCAGCAGTGAACAGTGAGAAATAAATTTAGCTTCCTCGGTGGCCGTTCTTGTCGTATATTATTTTTGTTAATGAGGAGAGATTTCTCACACCTCATCTTTCTCTCGGGGTCTCTCTGCATGTATCAGATTTGAGCATCTGTTTTTATGTCTCCTTTCTTTGGAAGTATGAGCAATTCTGTGATACTATGCTACAATTTAGTCCAGGGTTCTTATAACCATGTATAATCTGTAAATAGTATTTGTAAATGATGCCTTAGTTAAAAACTGGAGTTATTCTGCTGAACCACCAGTAAGGAAAGTTCAGAAAGTCCTGAATTTATTACTAACACACCATATGAACTTACATCAGTTACACTTCTTAATATCCATTTTATTCATACATTGGCATAGAATTTACTGACCCTTCACTTCGCTGTTTTATCTTCCACAACTCTTACTTCAATCGCCTTCCCAGAATGCTGCTGGGTGACTTTACTCATTCTCTCCAGTACAGCTCTTTTGTGTGTGTACTGTTAACTCCCTGTGGGTGTGGCTTGGGCCTTTATCAACTTACATTTCAAGCAAATATTCATACCTCTGGAATTATAAGTGCAACTAGAAAACTGAAAAAATGGCAAACTATGAAGGATAAATTAATCTTAACATTAGTGGCAAACATTCAGTTCAATGCTTTAAACTAGATTTTATAAGCCAAATAATAGCAGTAAATATTAATTTTGTAATTTTGTATAAACAGCTTATGATATCTCAGTAACCATTCAAGCAAGACACATACTGCCAAGCAGGATTTTCTTCATATAGCTGTGAGCTTTCAAAGGAGGTTATGCAGTTCGGTCTGTGTTACCTAGGATCATAGCAGGTTACTAGGCTAATGACCATAGGGTCCTTACAAGCCTAGCCAAGTTTTACCCTTAATTTCATGATCAGCACGTATCATCTCTGTCCAAGAGAGACATACATGGAAACCCTGGGGTGAACTTACGGGTTACCTATCCAATCATCCAGACTGCATATGAAGAGGACCAATGAGGTACTCTGCTTGACATGAAGCGGAGTCTGTTCCAAAGGTATGGTAACCTCTGGGAGACAAATCTGTCCCTCCAGCAGGTTCTATTAATGTCACATACCAGGTTAAGGCCATTAGAGTAAGTAATCAGTTTACCCTTTGACTTACGGATATACAGCATTTCCAATAAAGCAGGGTCAAAGATTGCCTCATATGCAAGGCAGAGATCACCTGTGAGCAGTCTGTATGAAACAGAATAACGTGACAGTGACTTCAGACAATACTTATACGACAGATTCTGAAGACCTTGAATTTTCCTTGTGAGGAACCTTTGTGGTCTCTCCAATTTTGCAGGTGCTTGGAAAGGTACATACCAAAAGGGGCATTGTACTCAATTACTGGCCTGATGAGGGAAGAGTACAGGGAGGTTATAACTTTTTTTTCCTGGAGGCAATGCCCTTACCTATGAGGTGTGCAATATAGCATCCCCTTCTTACCGCTTTGGAGACAATAATGAGCAAAGGTAAGGTTGCTGTCAACCTGTGTGCCCAGGTCTCTCACCACTGAGTGTGTACTTAGGGTGTTATTGTTGATGTGGTAGTTAGCAGGAACATCACTCTTACTGAAAGGGATGATAATACATTTTTTTTGCATTTAGTTTAAAACTTTGTCAGTCACAGGCCATTAGTTTTAGTTGCACTTTGGAGAAATAGATTCCAAACAGTAGAGGTCGTAGAACTGATCCCAGTGGAACACCACTGGTTACAGATCTGCTGTTGGAGGTGGATTCCCCTATTTTGACTATATGGGTTCTTATCAGTGAGCCAGTTAGTGACCCATCAAATAAAATACAGGTTGATACCTAGGTGGGTGAGTTTGTCAATTATGCCTGAGTAGTGGATAGTGTCAAAAGCCTTTGCTAAGTCTATGTAAGCTGTATGCACAGATTTCCCCTCATCAAGAGCCTTGGTGACTATCTCGAAGAAGTCCACCAGGTTTAACAGGCATGATGCTAAATGTCTAGATATTTAGAAAAATATAAAAATTATTTCAATATAAATAAACAGTATACAAATAATATTCAATATCGTTTTTGCTGCATCAGACAGAGGTTAAATATCAATACGGATGTGTTTGCCATCATGTACTGTATGATTTAAGATGAAATCTTCTGATACCTTGCATGCATGGTTTTGGAAATGTTAATGCAAATATGAACAAGCAATATTTGATGCCTAGATCATTCAGTAGGAGGTAAATACAGAATTGCCTGGAGGTGCACTCGGCTGTAATGAGTTAAATGATGGAAAGAATCGAGGCAGTTGTTAAATGTTTGTGCTCTACATTATTATATAAATCTTGGTACTGATAAATCAGATGGATTATTAATAGTGATTAAAAACAACTTGTGACTGCTAATCTTACTTCACCCTAGAACTACAAAAATCAGTTTTTTTTTCACTCTGTTTCCTGGCCTATTTTAACACTTCAAAGTCACTCTGTGGTTTATATGTAAGTTTAGCCTGTTTTCCACAACATAGCTACCAATGGGATATATCAAAATTATCTTGTTCTCCCTCAACCCTCTCTCTTCCCCATAATGCTTTGTATGACTCATGCCAGACATAAGGATGGAACTGTGAATTCCCATGCCATTAACATATAATGGGATTTGAGTGAGTCAATGCTATCTTCTAAAAAGAAACATCTGTGACATACAAATTGTCTCACAATATGAATTTTAATTCTACTTATCCTGGTAAAACAAAATTACAGCTGTAAAACCCAAGTGGAAGAGAATATTAAACAACATTTATAATATTCATGACTCTATTAGTAATGCATCAGTTTGGTACAAGTTTTTATACATAATTCATTACTCGACCAAGTGATATTCTGTTTAATGCTTAAGTTATAATATTGCTTTAATGCACATTGACAGAAAAACAAAAATATCTGAGGGAAGTTCTTACAAGGATGCATACAAAATAGATAACCACAACTACACAAAGGAATTTCAAATTTACCCCCACTGTATCAACTTTACCCACAGTGCAGTGTTTGACAGAATTAGAAATATTCCCTCAGGCTGCATGGACACAAACTGTTTAGCTTTAGTGGTGAAGCGTTTCATACCAGAGAAGTGGGAAGTTAATTCATTGCCTGAGTTATCCATGTTTAAATGATGGAATCAACAGTGAACCTATATTTATTGATAATGGGACTTTTATTATACAATTATATCCGAATCAACAGTGTACCTATATTTATTACTAATGGGACTTTTATTATACAATTATATCAGAATCAACAGTGAACCTATATTTATTACTAATGGGACTTTTATTATACAATTATATCCGAATCAACAGTGAACCTATATTTATTACTAATGGGACTTTTATTATACAATTATATCCGAATCAACAGTGTACCTATATTTATTACTAATGGGACTTTTATTATACAATTATATCCGAATCAACAGTGTACCTATATTTATTACTAATGGGACTTTTATTATACAATTATATCTGAATCAACAGTGTACCTATATTTATTGATAATGGGACTTTTATTATACAATTATATCTGAATCAACAGTGTACCTATATTTATTGATAATGGGACTTTTATTATACAATTATATCCGAATCAACAGTGAACCTATATTTATTACTAATGGGACTTTTATTATACAATTATATCCGAATCAACAGTGTACCTATATTTATTACGAATGGGACTTTTATTATACAATTATATCTGAATCAACAGTGTACCTATATTTATTGGTAATGGGACTTTTATTATACAATTATATCTGAATCAACAGTGTACCTATATTTATTGATAATGGGACTTTTATTATACAATTATATCCGAATCAACAGTGAACCTATATTTATTACTAATGGGACTTTTATTATACAATTATATCCGAATCAACAGTGAACCTATATTTATTACTAATGGGACTTTTATTATACAATTATATCCGAATCAACAGTGTACCTATATTTATTACGAATGGGACTTTTATTATACAATTATATCTGAATCAACAGTGTACCTATATTTATTGAAAATGGGACTTTTATTATACAATTATATCTGAATCAACAGTGTACCTATATTTATTGATAATGGGACTTTTATTATACAATTATATCCGAATCAACAGTGAACCTATATTTATTACTAATGGGACTTTTATTATACAATTATATCCGAATCAACAGTGAACCTATATTTATTACTAATGGGACTTTTATTATACAATTATATCCGAATCAACAGTGTACCTATATTTACTGCTAATGGGACTTTTATTATACAAGTATATCCGAGTTACCCTTCTTGTTTAAGACACCCTTTTTTCATTTTCCTTTGGAAATGTACATTATAATAAGATTTTAACGGAAAAATACACTGCATAAAGGAGGCCCCTCAATGAAGCTTCATCAATACCAACCTACTGCAGTCCTTTAACCCTTTCAAAAATTATTAAAACGTGCACACAGCATCAATTACTAAAACAACAAACTTCCCAGGCTTAAATGAATTTATTTCTATTGTGCCCCTTTTAAAACTGAAAGCAGGGATTTTGTAAGACAAATAGATGTAATTTTTATTTTCACCAGCAGATGGCAGGGCATACAATACAAATGGTTTATTTTTCTAAAGTAATTTTTAAACATTAAAAATGGATTTTTGTATAAATTAATTTATATGTTTTATATATTTATCATATATTTTAAATCAAATGTTTTAAAATGTTCTTAGCTGTTGGTATTGATGTTATTTATTGGATGGAATGAGCACAAAACTTTCAAAGTATGCATTGCTGAATGTAAATAGGAAAAGAACAATGACTTTTTAATTAATTAATTGGTTTTTGATTGGATTAGACGTTTTTGAATAACTTATAAAAGGATGGTTTATTTTAAGGAGAGTATCTGATGAAGTTGGTTTGTTTAGATGAAAACGCAATTCTGATGCAAAGCATTCATGTGTTTTTAGCGGTTTTTGTATGCGTTCAATAAAATATTGGTTCCGACATTCGTGGCTCCAGCAGTTTTTGGCAACTTTCTTCTTTCTTGGTTTTTAAGCCAAATAATCCCAGTTTTTGTTTGTGGCCGTTTGTAAACGGATTTGGAGCCATGGAGAGGTCAGACCCTTCAGAAGGAAAAGGGTTGGATGACATTGAACAATCCAGAAAACTTATTGGACAGCTTACTGAGCTGGTAGACCTGCTGACACCTTTGACCCAATCCCTAGTTGGGTTGTATAACCAAACCCGTGTTCACAATGCGGAAGTTCAGGAGGTTATAAGGGGACCAGGCATTCATCGTGAACAACGGAAAAATACAAATGGATCGAAAGATCAGTCCAACGAAGGTGAGGGGTCGTTTGATGCTGTTAATACGCCCAAAATACTTCGTGAAGATGCAAATAGTGGTGGGACTAATGCTGAAACGCGAGGGTCTATACCAGCAGGGCAAAAAAATGTTTTTTCCAGCAAAAGAGCTTCAGGTACTGTTATTATTAGTAACGAAAGTGACTTGTGTTTTAAAGAAACTAAAGACTGGCTGTTACAAAAATATTCTTTCAAGCAAACAGCTTTTAATGGACCACCTGTTGTGGCTGACTCTTATAGAGTCAAATTGGACAATTTGCAAAAGCTTATGCTTAAATTTAAGACATTAGAAATTGAAAACAAATACCTCAATGAGTGTGTTAATAGGAGTATTGTTCCAAAAGGACTAAGGGTTTTTAAATACCCAAACAATGTATTAGAAGGAACTGTTTTTCATAAAGAATTAATCAAATTGTTTAATAGATGTGGTTTAGATATGTTGAGACTGATAATTAAAGAAAATAGTAGGACCCAGGTTGTCCTACAGAAGGAAATTAATGAATTAGATCAGTGCATAAAGGAAGATTTAATTTTTACCATTCAAGATGAAAAGGACAAATACTTTAAAATTAGGGGGGAAATTGATGTAAAATGTAAGGAAACCATCCAAAGAAAATTTAAAAAGTTAGAAAGGGATACAGATGAATATAAAAAGGGCACTGTATATCCCAAACCCTGAGCTCCTTTTTTTTCTTAGAAACCTTTATGGAAATAATGTTGATAGGGAAATACAGGAAAATTTACAAGAAGGTAATAGCATACAAGAAAATGGTTTTAACGATGAGGAATTTCCCCCTCTTCATAGATCAGAAAGATTATTAAATAAGACAGGGTATCAAGAAAGAAATTTTTCTTGGAGAGGGGGGAGAAGGGGGAGGGGGAAATACTAGACCTGGTGGTAACACCATCAAGACCCCCACCCAGTGATAAAACATTCAGCAATGATACTTTTTGGTTAGACCACATGGTGGAAGGTGTTAAGCACACCTTTCATGATTACAGTATTTATAATTTTAGTGGTGTTTGTATAGAGAAAGAACATTTTAGCCTGCTTGAAAAGGGATTTAAATTTATACCCTACAAAAAAGGACATCTCACTCAGTCTATTATAGATTTAAAATTGTTTTTTAGAAAAATGAACTTAAATTTATTATTTACCTCTGAAGGAGACACAGGAAATCAGGAACTTAAAAGAAGGGGCATATACAATCCCCCCTTCATCCACAGCTTATTCATTTGGAAAAAAACATGGAGAAGGAACTAAGAAATAGATATGACAAGTTTGGGTTTCAACCAAACCTAAGTAAGGAGGAAAATAATGTTTTACAAGCTTTGAGGGACAATCACAAGGTCCGGATTATGAAACCTGATAAGGGGGGTGGGAAAGTTATTATGGATAACATTATTTATGAAGGAAAAATGAATGAAATTTTATTTAACGAAGAAGGGTACACCAATGTTTCCATCAACAAAATTAATACTGCGTATAATAAAATAGATATTTGTTTAAAAGACGTGTTCCTTGAAGGCTTATTTGACAAAAAAAACTTTAATTTTCTAAGAGTAGACAAACCAAGAATTCCTTCTATTTTTGGAATTCCGAAGATCCATAAAAATGAAAATGACCCCCCATTAAGACCCATAGTTTCTGCTAATGGGTCAAAAACCCATAGTTTGGCTAAATTTGTTGATAATAAATTAAAAATTGTGTGGGTTAATAAAGAAACAATTTTAAAAGATTCATGGGACCTACTTGATATACTCAACAAAGACATTTTATGTGATAATCTGGTATTTGTGACCATAGATATTGTTGACTTGAATTTTCAAGTATTCCTCATAAAGAAGGAATGGAAATGTTTGAGGACATTTTATTTCAAGATGATACACTAAGTCACAATGACAAAATTATATGTGGGGCATTAATGGATTTGGTCCTTAAAAATAATTTTTTGAATTTTTGTGGGGAATTTTATAAACAGATCAAAGGGGTAGCTATGGGGGCCGCATGTGCCCCCACTTATGCAAATTTAGTGTTGGCCAAATGGGAGGAGGTATATATTCTGGAATCCAGGTTTTGTTGTTATTGGAAACTGTACCGTAGGTTTCTGGATGACATAGTCATTCTATGGTCAGGGGGGGCAAAACAATTAGAGGAATTTAAACTATATTTGGAAGAAACTACTAATTTTTTAAGATTTACTTTTCATGTTTCTACTGAAAAACTTCAATTTTTGGATTTGGAAATATATAAGAAGGAAGATGGGTTTGTATCAAAAATATTTAGAAAACCCACTTTTTGTAATTCATTTCTTCATTTTCAAAGTGCCCATACCTATTGGTGTAAAAAGAATATTGTGAAAGGGCAATACGTCCGAGGAAGCCGTATGACTACCTTTGAGGACGATTTTAAAGATGAATGTAAATTGCTAAACAAAATGTTTTTAGAAAGAGGATATCCCCAGGAATTTATTAGGGGAATACAAGATGAAGTTTGTATGGGAAGAGAAGCTAGATTTAGACCCATTTTAAATAACAATAATTCAGATGAAATTTCTTGTGGTAATTTCACCCCCATAACACAGGAAACTGATTTTACACATGCCTTGGTTCTTGAGTATAATGCCTTCAACACTAAAGTTACAAGGAAAATTGTGAAATAGAATGGTCAAAATTTATTAATTTTACTGATTTGGACCAGAAAAAAATAAATAGAAATGTTAAGGTTGTGTATAAAAATTCCCCATCATTTAAAAACATGTTGGAGAACAAAGGTCTTCCAAGGAATAAGCAGGTTAGGAAGGGCACTTATAAATGTGGACGTTGTGCACACTGTAACAATATAGTGGATAAAGAAAAAGTTTATTTGGAAAGTAGAGAAAAATGGATAAAAAGTACAGACCACTATAATTGTGAAACCAAGGGGGTAGTATACATTAGTTTATGTTCAGAATGTAATGCTTTTAATGTAGGGAAAACTGAAAGGGTGTTGAAAAAGAGAATATACGAACATAAATATGAAATAGCTACACGAAAGGACACTAATGCCCTGTATAAACATACCCTGATTTGTAAGGATGCTAAATTTCACTTCATGGTTTTAGAGCAGGTCAAATAGGACCTAAGGGGTGGATTATGGGAAGAAAAATTAGAGGCCAGGGAACTATGGTGGCAGATATCCCTTGATTCAACAAACTTCCCAGGCTTAAATGAATTTACTTCTATTGTGCCCCTTTTAAAACTGAAAGCAGGGATTTTGTAAGACAAATAGATGTAATTTTTATTTTCACCAGCAGATGGCAGGGCATACAATACAAATGGTTTCTTTTTCTAAAGTAATTTTTAAGCATTAAAAATGGATTTTTGTATAAATTAATTTATATGTTTTATACATTTATCATATATTTTAAATCAAATGTTTTAAAATGTTCTTAGCTGTTGGTACTGATGTTATTTATTGGATGGAATGAGCACAAAACTTTCAAAGTATGCATTGCTGAATGTAAATAGGAAAAGAACAATGACTTTTTAATTAATTAATTGGTTTTTGATTGGATTAGACTTTTTGAATAACTTATAAAAGGATGGTCTATTTTAAGGAGAGTATCTGATGAAGTTGGTTTGTTTAGACGAAAACGCAATTCTGATACAAAGCGTTCATGTGTTTTTAGCGGTTTTTGTATGCGTTCAATAAAATATTGGTTCCGACATTCGTGGCTCCAGCAGTTTTTGGCAACTTTCTTCTATCAATTACTAAAACACCTTACTACAGCAATACTTCTCAAACTGTCAGCATGGCTTTTGTCCTGGTTATGGTATTAAAAATAGCATATCTTAACTTCTTGTATCAACTTAAAGTACAACTTAAATGACAACAGCTTATCATGTGCTGTCACTACAGACGTAACAAAAGCCCTCAACAGGTACAGTCATAACCTCCTTATATCTACATTTACCTGACCTTAAACTAGTACAAAAGCTACTTCACTGAATCCATTCAGATTACATACCCAGATTTCACTCTTCTGGCCTGTACAACAAGGTGTGCCCAAAGTTTCTGTCCTTGGCTACTACTCAGTATCACATCTGTCACAACTCTAATTGGCATCCAGCTAAATGCATAGAATATGCAGATAACATCCCTTTTTATATTCAGTAGCACTACAATAATAAAAATGCATCCCTTAATGCATTCACCCAAGTTCAAAACTGGATTAGCAACTTTTCTATCCTAGTTAACAAACCCCAATCCCCACTGATGCAGTTCTACAAAGTAAGATAATAATCATACCAAACTGAAAATAGTCTTCATCTTCACACTGCCTAGTGTTCATCTTAACCTCAACACACGTGTCCACCACATTAAACACAGCTATATGCAAATTCAGTGCTAAATCTGTCTTCCCTTATTGTATCAAAAACTTGTGATTGAAAAGTGTTGTATATTGTTGGATCACTAAAGAATGACTAAAAAATCTATTGCAGAACTGCATCACCGATTTTCACCTGCTTTTGGATTTTTTTTGTGTGTTTTGTACTAATCTACTGGAGCTTATATCTTTAAACCTCCATGGAGAATGGACTTTGGCCTACAAACTCAAGAAATAAATTAAAAAAAAAACAATAATACATCTTTATCTCAGATGTCACATTATTCCACTTTCTAAAACATAGAGTAAAAGCAGAAATAAAAAGTATGCTTACTGTTAGCAAACCAACAGGTCCCGTTTGTCTGATCTCCCTGTTGCTGTGACTAATGCTGCTAATGGCCACAGCATTATTTTCAACAGATTTAACATTTTCTTCCATTATTTTCAGGCTGTCCTCTTCTTTAATCTTGTCCTCCAAGTTGCCATCGGAGTCTGTCACAAGGTAGGTAACGATCTCTTGTTTAATGCACTCGAGATTTCCTTCCATCCGTTTTAGAGTATTTACTTCGACATTCTTCAGCTGCTGGATGAGTTGTTGTTCCTTGTCTAGGAGAAACTGGTGTAATTCTGCAAATTGTTGTTTAATGTATTTCTCCAAATTAAAAACATCTTCCTAGGAAACACAAGAATAAAGAAAAATAAGTAAAACAAATAGCTCTACACTGCAGCTTAACTTGTATTCATGCATTTCCCTTAAATAAATAAAATGAACAAATGGCAGCCCGTCCACTAAATGGGAAAGGCATCCATCTGCAACTCTGGTGATAAGAAGATGGACTATACTCATACCTCTCAACTTTCTCGTGGAAGAAGTCTAGACAAAACCAAAAGTAATGAGAGAACAAAGACCCAATATCAGGTTCAGATTTTAAATATTGGTCTTATAAAACAAAGATTTGCATTAGCATGCACTTTCTGTAGGATTTGAAATCTAAACTTCAAATGTCTGTCATTTAGTGTCTTTACTCCTCAATAACTTGTCATAAAACTGCAAATTTGATGGGGAAACAGACCAAAAATATGAGGATAAAGTTTGGACCTTCTGTGAAATTCTGAACAGTTGAAAGGCATGCTATGGTCAGAATGAGGGTCAACCATCTAAAATGTTCTCCTTTCTGGAGGAGAGGCTGTGAGGACAAAGATGACCCCCCAAACATATAACAAGAGTCACTTTAGATGAATGGATGGATATTTAGGTATGTGAAGTCTGAAAGGGAGGAATGCATTGTCAAGAAAAGAGAAGACAGGTCCTTAATGGGCTACCACTTAAAGGACAACTACAAGAAAAAATAAAATGATACATTTAACTTTTCCTTAAATTTGGCTTTTTGCAAACCTGTGTGTCCCAAATAGTAGTAGTCAATACACATTTTATTCTGCTTGTAATCCTGAATGCCCTCTTGAAGGCAAACATCCTGATAAGAGTTTGTCTTCTTCTAATGAAAAAATCTACCTCATAATATACCACGAGTCCACTGTTTCTGAGATTACAGTGCCCATAGATGGACTGTCACATGACAGTTCCATTCCCTTAGAATGGAAAAACAGATGACAGCAGCTAATTTTGAGTGGCCCCAGTAAAAGTATCACACAGTGCCTCTTACAAATGTGTTTCCTGCTTGTGTCACACACTGCGTGGAAAAAAGCTTCCAGAAATACCAGCTCATAGCAGAGATAACAGACTTTTTTAGACATTCAACTTTTGATCCGCTTCAGTTCTTTCTCAAGTTACTCCTCCCATATTCCAACCCTCAGCTAGCAAGAGTATCAGTGTTTCCACCCTACAAGGTTCTTTGCATGACAATATACATCAAAGAGATTTGCTTGCAGTCTTGCCTAGTGTGCCAGTAAAAGTATTCCCTCATCTCTCTCCTTAATCCTATCATCTGAAGAGCACTTTCACAGTAAATAGTTACAAAAATGCTTTTAGCAATCTTTGATATAAAGGTGTCTAAGTATTCCTCTAAACATGCCTATATGCGATCTTTAATTCCTTCTCTTGCTCTTGGCTGCTGTGCATCCCGGGCTTCAGTGTTCTTATCCATTGCAATTAACCTGCACGTCCTGAAGTAGGATTGGAGAACCTGCCATACTCAACAACCTTGAATCCTTAATTTAAAATACAGCCTGCTGTCCCTATGTTGAGGAATTGAGACCATCTTCTCCCTGAACTCATCCCCTTAAGGATACATGAAATTAATCTGCATGTCCTGAAGTAGGATTGGAGAACCTGCCATACCTGATTACCTCGAATCCTTAATTTACAACACAGCCTGCTGTCTCTTCCTATGTTGAGGAATTGAGACCATCTTCTCCCTGAACGCATCCCCTTAAGGATATATGAAATTAACCAGCACGTCCTGAAGTAGGATTGGAGAACCTGACACACCTGATGACCTTGAATCCTTAACTTAAAATACAGCCTACTATCTCTTCCTACATTGAGGAATTGAGACCATCTTCTCCCTGAACTCATCCCCTTAAGGATACATGAAAGTATGTCATTTGCTGTATGCTAAGCCATTTCTTTAAACAATTAAGTGCAAAGTACCCTTCCTTGCCAGGATAGCCAGCAGCCACACTCCTTTCTACTTCTCTAACTCCATCCCTTCCGCTTTCATAGTGTCTGTAATTAACTGCACTTACAATCTCCCTCCCAAACTCCTCGGCCCCCTTTCTCACTCCAGGTGCTACTGTAGCAGTATAGTTTTTTTGCCCACTTGATGGCACCCTACCCCTGAAATTTTTACCTGGTATATATAACCAACTTGCTTCAACTTGAGTTTTTTCTTAGGACATTTTTTTTCTTTTTTACTCTCCCTTCCTAGCTCTACTTAGTTCCTACTCTACCCCTCTAATCTCACCATAACTGACATAGCTATCCTTACCCATCATACTTCCTTTTGTCTGTTACCATCTTAACCTTCCTCCTTCTTAGCAGTCAGCATCCCACTGATTGTTTTTACAGGCTTTGTTTTCCTTCACTTTGCTGTTCTCACTCTGTTCGCAGTGCAGGCTCACTCCGCTCCCCTACCCCCAATTCCCACCCATCCCAGTAACCCTTAACTTACTCACCTAACACCTCCTACTTCCTCTCTATCTATTACACTCCACCCCTTTCACCACCCACTTCCTACTCCCTCCACTACATACCTTCTATCACCACACCCTTCCCTTCCATTTTAATAAGGCTATACCTACTCCTATACTTTTCCAACACCATGTATCCACTTTATCAAATCCTCAACATGCCTACTAAACATACATCCTTCTCAATGCTACTATTACCGCTTCTGAACCTTACTTACATCCAATACCTTACCCAGCCCAACACCATATCCCACACACCATTCCATCATACAACCAACTCGCTCCCCACAACACACTTACACTCATTTACCTCAATATCCCCTGCCCTGTATCCCATTAAGAACCATCTACTTTTTCGCTACAAGCTAGCCAATCTATATAATATCTCTAGCCCCCCGATAACCTCCAAAACCCTTACTAATCTAGCAAGACACATCCTAGAAGCAAAGCAATCCAAATACCTCTTTAGCATACTCCAACATCTAACAACCATACTACTATCTGGAGATATACACCCTAACCCCAGCCCAAACACTACTCCCTCTACATCCAAATCAATCCTTCTAGCTTCTCTAAATGCCCAAAGCATAGTTAACAAAATTCCAAATCTGCATGCCTGGCTTCTTCACAACAAAACTGACATCTTAGCTATCTCAGAAACCTGGTTAAAACCTCATATAAATGATGCAGAAATAGTACCACCTAACTACTCCATCATAAGAAATGACAGGGCCCACAAAAAGGGTGGCGGAGTAGCTCTGCTCTATTCATCCTCCCTATTATAAACCAGTTCCCCACTTCACCAATGCAGAATTAATACTAGCTCTATTTCAATTAAATAAACACAAGCACATATGCATAGCCTCCCTTTACATTCCACCTGGAGACAATATCTCAGTGCTTGAAGATATCCTCTCCTGGCTTTCTTCCAATATCAGTAATAAAACTATTATCCTAGGCAACACTAACACTAACTACTCCTCCATTCAGTCCCCTACACACTCCCTAAATATCAACTTATATAATTACTCTCAGCTCATCAACTCCATTACCAGACCCCCTAATGACTTCTCCAGTGGTAGCACCCTAGACTGGATCTTAGTCTCTCACCCCCACTATTACCCTGAAAGTGGGACTCTTCCTGATTCCCTCAGCGACCACCTTCCCATCTTTACAAGGCGTTTTCCTTCTCCCTTACAAGTTACTCACAATCACATCACCACTCGCTACCTAAAGAACTTCAACCCTAAAGCCTTCTCTAATTCCCTAAAATCACTTAATTGGAACCCTCTAAAAACTCTACCCTTGGAAAATGCTGTTGCACACTTTAATAAAACTTTCCTAAAAATACTAGATGTTTATGCCCCCACAAAAACCAAAAGATTAAGAAACAAAACTGCCCCCTGGCTAACCAAAAACACACTAACCACCATGCGCCTTAGAGAAAAAGCCTGGGCACATCACCAAAGAAACAAAACTCCCAACACCCTTAATGTGTTCAAAGCACACCACAACAAAGTTAAAAAGCTTATCACCACAGACTGACAGAATTACTTCTCCTTACTTCAAAACAACCATAAAACTAATCCACAAAAATTCTGGAAAGGTATCACTACACTCCTAAAATCCGGCACAACTGAAAACCCAAGCCCTGACCCTAATGCACAAGATATTGATTTGGCCACCCAATTCAATTCTTTTTTCATTGAATCTATTTCCAAACTAACCTCATCCTTCTCTAACAATACTTCTCCCCCTAATCCTGCATCTCCTCTCTTGCCACCCTCTTCATCTCCACTCTCTCATTCCCTATCTACTCAGCCGCCACAATTTTCCATAAAACCCATTCCTACTGTACCATAAAAAAACTCTTGCAAAAGCTAAAACCATGCACCAATGCCCCCAATAATATCCCCTCATCCTTCCTTAGCACAGCTGCCGAAGCCATTTCCTTCCCCATCAGCATCCTAATCAACCGCTCTATCCAAGAAGGCATCGTAACCCAACTCTGGGAAAAGGCATTCATCATTCCCTTCCACAAAGGGGGCAATAATAACAACATTACCAACTTCCGTCCCATCATCATCCTCTCCCCAATCTCAAAACTCCTTGAAAAATGTATCCATCTTCAACTCCTCCCCCATCTCTTAGACAACAACTTATTAACTCCCACCCAACACGGTTTTAGACCCAATCACAGCACTATGACAGCCCTCCTATCCTTCTTGGAGACTGTGAATAAAGCCAGGGACTCTGGCTTGACTGTATCTACTCTCTTACTTGACCTCTCTAAGGCCTTTGATACTATCTCTCACAACCTTCTCCTTACTAAACTATCTAACCTAAACCTATACTTTTCCTCTCTCAACTGGTTCACCAGCTACCTCTTTAACAGCAACAAGCTGTCAAGTGGAAAAAAGCCATCTCCCCCTTCCACAACACTTCTACTGGTGTCCCCCAGGGCTTCATATTGGGTCCCCTCCTCTTCAATATATTCATAAATGATTTCTTCCACTCAATCCCTTATACTAACCTTATCCAATATGGAGATGATTCTACGATTATCTGTGCTGCCACATCCATCACCACTCTCTTAAAGCTGATTCAAGACACCTTCTCTACCACAGAACAGTGGATGAAAGACAATCATCTAGCACTCAATGCATCAAAAACTAAACTCATGCTATTTACCCCTTCCAAAACCAGCACCATAGACAGAAACCTATTCTCCATTACCAGCCAGAATAACACACCTCTTGAAGTGTATCTGAAACCAAACTATTAGGGGTCCACATCGATGACTAGCTTAAATTCAAGTCGCATTTACAACTAAACATAAAAAAAAACACCAAAAACTTGGCATGCTCAATCGACACAATAGATACCTCACTACGTCTACTAAGCTCACTCTCTCTACTACATTTCTCATCCCTTCCCTCCTTTATGGTGCCCCTCTCCTTACAAACCTACATTCATCTCTAAAAACAAAACTATCCTTCTGTTATAATAAAATTGCCAAATTTGCCACTAGCCACAAATCATCAACCCATCACTGCATATCTCTCCACAAACTAAACTGGCTAGAACTTCCCAACTATCTAACCTATACGCAGCTTACTTTTGCACACAAACTAATTTTTCACCCTTCCCCCTGTCCTTCCCTTTCCACTTCCTTTAAAATACCCCACCCGGAAAGACTACTAAGACCTATAACCAAAACCTAATAGAACTGAAAAAACCTCCTATCCTTTTCTCTGGCATGCCTGTGGAACTCCCTCCCTCCATTCGTACCACCGCTAACCTCCCTTCATTTAAGAAATCACTTCACTCTCATCTAACACTGAAGTGGGAATGCTCCTGCTCCCACCCCACATAGCCTATTCCTCACTTCATACAGGCAACCGTCCCATATATTTCCATACACCAACTTCATACTTGCATTTAGCAAATATTAAGCCAATTGTAAATAACTTCTTATAATTCTCAAAACTGACTATTCCTTTACAAGAAACTGTATATTTACTAATGCAATGTTTTGTTTTACTAAATGTAATATAAAATTTATTTGTAACAGGAAAAAACCTTGACTTGTCTTGAAATCAAAATGTATTTTGTAAATTAATGTAATCTTTGTTTTGTTTCAGAGCTTTTCTCCCCAGGACTCCATTGAAAACGGGTTCTTATTGGCCCAGTGGACTATCCTGGTTAATCAACTGCAAATAAAATACTAAATAATAATAAATATAACATACACAGATTACAATCCATCTCAGCCACTGAGATTTAGCTACGTCTGCACATTAATACTCTAATCATAAAGAACATTCATATTTGCATTGCACAAAATTGCAATCTTCTGCCTTGCTATCCCTTAGGCATGCCACTGATGTGTCCTTACATCTGTAAGTACTACTGATTTTGTGCGCACATATTCATTAGTGTTATTCTGCTATTGATGCAACTTAATATATTCTTTCCTTCATGCTATGCAGTGCCTACTCGTTCAGTGTGCATACTGTTCCAACTCACTCTCAATATTGTTTTCCATTGCAGGCTGCCACAACAAGCTTTCCTGTTCATGATATCCAAAATTTCACACATGTCCTCAAGAAGCTAGATAAACCAGACTACCTCTAACAATATAAACAAGTACAAAGCACCTCGGAACCAGAAAGTCAATAACGAACAGTTTTAATACAATATAGAATTAATGCCAAGAAAATAAAACAAACGTTTTCGTCCTCAACTTCATCAGATAAATTCATGCATTTAAAATCACCTTTTATAAATCACATAATTAACAATCATCCAGTGGATTTAGCTTTGAAATTAAATAGCTTTAGCTTTGCAATTAAATAAAAAAGCTTATTAATGTACACTTCACTTTCTTGCAAAAGGGCTATATATGAATCATATATATAAAATATTTGATGCAACATCAGATATAAAATCAACATAAAAACACTTATAAAACAAATGTGTGGATATCTTTTGTGTGCAATGTATGTTATTTAGAATGTTATTTAGAATATAAATTATTTGAAAAAACACTTAAACAACTAATAATTCCCTCTCCTGGATGTCTACATTATTACAAGCTAAAAAATACAAAAGCAAGGAAAAGGAAGTTGACTTTAAATACCTTTGCAAATTGTGATACTAAAGGTATTATTTATTTAGTTCTATGTAAAAAATGTTCAAGCAAAGAATATATGAGCACCTTTATGATGTCAGGACTAGAAGTGGAAACAATGCATTGTATAGGCACTGTACTGTTTGTAAGCAAGCAGAATTTCAGTTCTTTATCTTGGAAAAAGTGGCTGTAGACCCCCAGGGGTGGTATGTGGGAAATGCTTGTAGAATATAGAGAGTTGTACTGGAAAATAATTTTAGAAGCCAGTAAAGTTCCAGGTTTCAAAGATATGATATCTCTTATTCCTGTTTTAAAATTGAGATCTGCAAAGTTATAAACATATTTCCACTAATTTATGTATTTTTTAAATGGTCTGTTAGAGAGTGTGAAGACTTTTAGGTTCAGTTTTTTAAAATGTATTTTTTAGCTTGTAATAATGTAGACATCCAGGAGAGGGAATTATTAGTTGTTTTAAGTGTTTTTTCAAATAATTGATATTCTAAATATCATTCTAAATAACATACATTGCACACAAAAGATATCGTTTTATAAGTGTTTTTATGTTGATTTTATATCCGATGTTGCATCAAATATTTTATATATATGATTCATATATAGCCCTTTTGCAAGAAAGTGAAGTGTACATTAATAAGCTTTTTTATTTAATTGCAAAGCTAAAGCTATTTAATTGCAAAGCTAAATCCATTGGATGATTGTTAATTATGTGATTTATAAAAGGGGATTTTAAATGCATGAATTTATCTGATGAAGTTGAGGACGAAAACGTTTTATTTTCTTGGCGTTAATTCTATATTGTATTAAAACTGTTCGTTATCGACCTTCTGGGTCCGAGGTGCTTTGTACTTGTTTATAGTGACTTTATTTGCACCTTCCGTGTTTTGTTTATTACCTCTAACAATATGTTTTATACCACAGTCATTTTTTGTGCAACTGTGACTGTTGCATTTCAGTTACCATACAAATTTAATTCTTACAGCAGGGATCAAGCATGAAAGGCCATTTTGCAGAGGAATATCAACAAAGCAAATGTGATGACAATACTTAGTAGGATTATACACAAACATCAACTCATATGTACCACAGGGATAGGCTATGGCTTCATAAAAAGAAATCGGTACAAAGGGCAAAGTTTGGGTTTTAAATAGCTGAGCTGTAACATCAAAGCACAGGCAAGCCAGCAAATGTACAAACAGTGCATGGCAAAAAGCACTGCCTATAAAGAAAGATTAAAAGAGATTCTCTTCAGTTAGACAACAGAGCAATTATGCAGATAAGACACTTTTCAAGTAACTTAACATCTACAAGTTCTTGACTTGTGAAGCCTGATGAATAACAATGACTCTGGCTTTCAGTACAGGAAGGGGCAAGCTGAGCGAACAGACATCATGATGAGGAAATGAATTCATTATGCAGACATCATGACTCCTCTGTGAAACTTCATTTGATTGTTCAGAAACAGAAAATAAAGATTGTGTGATGCATATGCACGGGAACACTAAGTCGCAGACAGTGGCTTAGCACATTTACAGGAATCTTAACAACAGTATCAGATGAGGCAGAAGTATCAGAGAGGAAACCAGTTTTTAAACTGAAGATACGCATTAATAGTCACAAGATGCTTGTGTCACCAGTTACATCTAAGCATGGACAGGTCACCTGAAAAAAGCTCAAAACAAATATACATCCATATTTCTGCAACCTTTATCCCACTCTGCCATCCGACTGTCAATTACTGTTTTCCTTACATGCATACCATACAGGCTGCTTATGCAAGTCACATCAAAGAAGGTACATCATCAAATTGAGGGCAGGAAGTATGGGTGACACTGACTCTTGCTCACAGCATATCATGGCATTTATATAAAACTGTGAAATAGACTTAAGTACAGTCATCAAAATACCTGGCTCCCTGCATCAGACCACATAGCTGTATCATTCTGGCTTCCAGGTACAGTTTAAAACAAAAAGTAATCCACCAAGCATGCACACTTAGTGAGAAATTCATTTTCTAGAAGAAAAATACACAACCATACATACATGACTTATCCAGAATACGTTAGAAGAAGTGAAGCCACTGCTGTGTATTCATGCATACTGATCACCTGTAATGCATAACTAACAATGTATGAAGCACCACAGGGAACCCCCTTCTTCTGCAATATCACTGTAGGACCATTAATTCATGTGTAACTACATTACAACAGAATCTCTAATAACTACTGAAAATTGGCCAAGAACTGTTACGGATACATTATATGACCCTAGGTCATGTGCCTAGTATTCACTGCACATTTTCAATATCTTTTCCGCTCAGTATATATCTTGGTATATACTTTCAAGAAATTTCTTTATTTTATGCTATTACCATGCTTTTGTTTATTTGTAGAAAGACCGATAAGAACGTGTTAAATAGACATTCTACTGCTTACTCTGATTACTTCTCATCTATCACCAAAAACACAGAATATGGCAAATTTTGACTGCACTCCACAAAGCGTGTCACGTGCCCCATACTGGCTGTGTGGCTGCCATAACGCTCAGCAGCCATAGGTCAATAAGCTACTGGCCGGCTGGTGTGTGGTTGCCCAGCCTGGGTTACCTTGGATAGTTCAGCTGAGTGAAAGCTGGATGTAAAACCAATGAACCTGCCAAACATGAACTGAGAATTGCTACTCAGTGTAGGTTCACTGACAGGATGCAGCTGGGAAGTGGATGACGTGATGGTAAGGAGGAGTCTGGACATCCTATGCATGCAGGAGACTCAGTGTAGGTTCACTGACAGGATGACGTGATGGTAAGGAGGAGTCTGGACATCCTATGCATGCAGGAGACTCAGTGTAGGTTCACTGACAGGATGCAGCTGGGAAGTGGATGACATGATGATAAGGAGGAGTGTGGGCATCCTACGCATGCAGGAGACTCAGTGTAGGTTCAGTGACAGGATGCAGCTGGGAAGTGGATGGTAAGGAGGAGTCTGGGCATCCTATGCATGCAGGAGACAAGATGCAAAGGCAGTGCAGACAAGCCACGTGGCTAGGATCCACAGACTACTACTCAGGAGGAGGACAGGCTAGAAGTGGTGTGGGAATTATGATGACAGAAAGGCTTCAGAAGGCAATGAGGGATATCATCAGAAATAATGACAGATTCATGGCAATCAGATTCCAGTATAATGATAGGACAGTATTCATAACCATAGCCTATGGCCTACAGCAGGGTTGTGATACTGAGGAATAAAGTGTATGAGGGTACTCATAGCAGCATGGACAGAAAGGCGTATCCCTGGTGACTGGGGAATTGGCATAAATGTGCCAGTGTACAAAAACAAACAGGACGTCCACAAGTGTGAGCAGTACAGATCCATCAAACTCCTGTCACATGGCGTGAAAGTTATGGAGAGGGTGATTGATAAACGGATACGTAGGGTAGTAGAATGTAAGATGGGAGATGAGGA
Source organism: Protopterus annectens (assembly GCF_019279795.1). Classification (NCBI taxonomy): domain Eukaryota; kingdom Metazoa; phylum Chordata; order Ceratodontiformes; family Protopteridae; genus Protopterus; species Protopterus annectens. The sequence continues at coordinate 1,677,400,684 of NC_056744.1, read as the reverse complement.
CTTCATAATCAGATCAGGATGCAGCACAACTGACCCAATGAGAAGGCTGAAAAGAAAGAGTCCAACTGCTCATTCCTATACTTGGGGAAAGCAAATGACAAGGTCCCAAGAAAGCTGAGCTGGGCAATACTGTAGTGGTTCGAGGTTCCAGAAACGTTGGTAGAACTGGTGTGAGCTAAGCACAATAAGTACAAAGAGTGTTCGGTCTCACAGCTGGGTCAACTGATGCACCCATAAATAGATCTGTTTTTTCTGTCTAAAGCAGAACAGCTTACAGAACAGTGCAAACTGCCGATCACTATTACAAATGTGTAATTTTGCCAGGGGGAAAGAAACCACGATGCCCACTTTAAAGGGTGTTAGTGAATGAAGTGATGCAGGTGGAAGTGGTGCAGTTCCCTGGTTACAAACCATATTACCCACAACTTACCTTACTCATGTTTTTTTTTTTTTTTTTTTTATTTACCTTATCTATAGTTCTGATATGACTGGCATTTATTTGAGGGAAATTCCTGATATGCTCAATGCCTCTACCATTCCTCAATGCTGACGCACCAGCTGGTTAAACAAAAAAAAAAATTAAAAAGCATTTCTGAATCAGTTTGTGCAAACATAATTGGGACTTACAAACTGCATTTACCTCTTACTTGCATATCCAAGTAGCTAACATCAGAGGGATTTGTCAAGAGAATTTTTCTCTTGCATAACACAGCAACTGCAGCCCTTGAATGCAGCTAAGATGCTGAGTGACTGAGGCATTAGCTGGAAAGCAATGCTGTGCACAGGCAGAGGAAGTGTAAAACATTTGCCTCGTTCTTGACATGTGCAGTACTCCCTCTTTACTATCTCTTACTACGTAAAAGTAATGTTTTTTTTTTTTTTAATTTGTAACGGAGCACTGCTTTCTTTATAAAGTCAAGGACCAATGAGCCTAAATCTAAAAAAGCTGCACAGAAAAAGTGTGTGTGTGTATAATCTTTTGCTTAAAAATAGTAGTTGCTAATAACCAATGCACATGTTGTAGAAATGCAAACAGTAATATATTTCTTTTGGATTTTCACTTCTCAATTTATCATTGTGCTGTTGTAGCTACTATTAATTTATTTATTTTTTGTTAGAATAAATCAATTCTGACCCTGACTGATTATAAATTGTTGGTTTTACAATGATATTGAAATCTGTTCAATTACTTGCATCTTTCTTAGACCAACTGTACTATATTCTTCTAGAACTGCGTACATATCCCTTCACTGATGGTCTGACACTGACTATTAACTGAACGGTAACATTTCATTTGTAATTTATTACACCCTGCCTATTCTGTTTTTAAAGCTTGCCCCTGGGTCCCATCTGTAAATGGGCTGTTCAAATAGGATGCGCGCAGACACACACACACACACACACACACACACACACACACACACACACACACACACACACACACACACACTTACAAACATAGACACAGACACACAGATACACAAACACACAAACACAGACACAAACTTATCTGTGTGTTCATAGATAGGTAGTAGACTATCTGCCCAAGGGCCTAAGTAAGCCTAGTCAACAAGGTTCCCTGGCTTAAACTACACAAGAAAGTTAATTTCCTGTGCTCCTGTTGAGCAAGGCCATAAAAGTGATCCCTGGGGTGCATTTCCTATTTCTAACCCACTCATCAAGCTTTTTCTTGAAGAGTGCTAATGAGGAACTTTGCTTGACATAGATGGGAAG
>NC_056744.1:1677370397-1677398450 GCF_019279795.1 Protopterus annectens | reverse complement strand
CAACAAAGGCACTGGGAACTAAGGTCGGGTGGCACGATGCCAGGGTAATCCTAAGGCTTGTAAAGACTACAGGACCATTAGCCTGGTACACACCTATGAACCTATACAAGGCAGAGATCGCCTCTGAGTAGTCTGTATGAAGCAGAATAAAGTGACAGTAATTTCAGATATCATCACAGGACAGATGCTGAAAACCTTGAACTTTCCTTGTGAGGAACCTTTGTGGTCTCTCCTATTGCTGCAGGTGCAGCCTGATGAGAGAAGAGTAGAGGGAAGATGTAACTTCTTTTTTTTCTGGAGGCAATGCCCTTACTTATGAAATGAGCAATGTAGAATGCCTTTCTTACCACTACGGAGACATAGTGATCAAAGGTAAGGTTAATGTCAACCTGTGTGCCCAGGTGTCTCACCACAGACTGCATACTTAGGGTGGTGGTATTGGTGTGGTAGTTAGCAGGAACATCACTTTTACCAAAAGGGATGATATTTTTTCCATTGAGTTTAAAGCCATGACTTTGGCACCAGTCATTTGTGTAAGACCCTCTTATAGGATGTTGACATCGTTTGGAGATTCTATGACCACTCCCAGTTTACAGTCATCAGCAAAATTTGTCAGCCACAGACCTTTAGTTTTAGCTTGCACTTCAGAGAAATAGATTGCAAACAGTAGATGCCCCAGGACTGATCCCTGTGGAACACCACTGGTTACAGGTCTGCTGTTTGAGATGGATTCTCCTAGTTTGCCTATATAGGTTCTATCAGTGAGCCAGTTAGTAACCCATCTAATGACATATAGGTTGATACCTAGCTGGGTGAGTTTGTCAATTTTGCCTGAGTGGGGGATAGTGTCAAAGGCCTTGGCTAAATCTTAGTAGGCTGTATTTACAGATTTCCCTTAATCAAGGGCCTTGGTGATGGTCTCAAAGAAGTCCACCAGGTTTAACAGGCATGATCTCCCTTTGACAAATCCAAATTGAGTAGGTTAAATAGTTTGGAGGTTACCAATACCTTTGTTGATAAGGTCCATGTTGATTCCTTGCAGATAGGGCTAGTCAAGCTAATAGGTCTACAGTTAATGGGGTCAGTGGAAGCACCATCTTTGTGCAAGGGGATAACGGTAGCCTTTTGCCATTTAGCTGGTAAGAAGTTAGTGCTTAGACTATGACTGAAGAGAGTACCCAACAGCATTGCTAATTCTTGTTTGAGCCCATGTAGGATGCAGCCTGGGATGTTATCAGGTCCCATGGATGCTGCGTGTTTGACTTTAGAGAGGGCAATCATGACCTGCTCATTAGAGATACAAGGCAGAGGACAGGTGGTAGGGATATCTTGGGGTATGTATGGCAGGGACAGGGGATTGAAGTTTTCACAGAACCTATTGCCTAACAGGTTAGCAATGTCCACAGGCTCAGTATATAAGATATCATTAACTGCCAGTTTGGCACAAATCTGGGCCTTTCCTTTTAGGTTACCTATATAACTAAAGAACGCCTTATGGCTGTCCTTAGTTAAGGAAGCTAATTTGGATTCATAATTAGCTTTGGAGGACTTCACAAGAAGTCTTATTTGCTTGATTAAGCTGAGGAGGGAGTGTTTTAAGTTTAGGCCTTGCTCCCTCTTACTGTTTTGACAGCAATGTCTTCCTCTTCCTGTAAAGCTTGTTAATGGCAGTTGTCCACCAGACAGGTTTGCTCTTCCTTGAGGAGCTTGTTTTGGTTCTATCAGGTATGGTTGAGTCAGTGCAGTTCAGGTTTTTGTAAAAAGCATTTGTATAGATCTCTGCATAGTTTCCAGATCCACATAAGGTGAGAGATTCAGTGAAGCTATTTATACCATCCTGTAAGAGGTTATAATCTGCTTTGGAGAAGTTTTTTATATTAGTAGGTGCTAGGGGTGGGTCAAGTGTGATGGTGAGTTTGAATGAGACTGATTTATGGTCAGACCTCAAAAGGGAAGACCAAACAATAGCTAAAGAAAGACATGACTGACATAATATTAGTGCCTCAGCTCTCACACATATAATTAATATCAGCTAGACTATGTCAAATGTTATTAGTGAGAGTGGCTACAATGGGAAGTGGAACAGTGTATGGAATATGCTGCATTTGAACCTAGGACCATGTGCATGACAGTCCAACACGAACACCTGTTGCCGCAAGAGAGTTGAAATAACAGCTGTTCCTATTTCAATTCATTACTATAAACTACAATGTCACAAGAGTAAAATAAAGGTTGTACACGCTGTACTAGAACCCAGGACCGTCTGTATTTTAACCCTACACATAAACCTGCTGCCACAGGCAATAGCATTGATCAAATGTATCCGGTTTTTACTTTCGGCTGTCTAATTTCTGGGTGGTCTACTTATCCTGTAAAAAAAATAAAAAAGGGACAAATACTTGAAATGAAGGAAACCAATCTATGACACACCTTACAGAAAATGTTAGTATATATGAGATATTTAGGTCTTGATTCCAACTCTCACGCCAATGCACCTTCAGAAAACAGGATGGGTGCCTTATCCCTCTTTGTCACACAAACAGCTTTGCAACAAAGAAAGTACAGTTATGGACCTACCATAAATGTAGGTGTTCGACTGTATACACTGCTGCAGTTATTACACTTGGGTTATCCTGCCGTCAGGTGGTTCCCCAGTCGGCCTGAGTTCCAAAGTCTTGGTCCGGCATTGGTTGCTGTCACCCCCTCCCTGACGTCAGTGTGACAGGGTATATAAGATGCAGCCAACGCCATTTTCTTCAGTTTTTCTTGCCCCAGATGTCAGGTGTCCCCAAATAGGTAGGCAATTCAAATTGCTAATAAAACATATAAAAGAAAACAACTTTCAGTTACCATTAAATATCCCCATAGGTAGTAAAGGGTAGAAGACATAGGGACGTACCAGCAAGTAAGAGGGGAAGGAGGGAGGGTAACCTGGACTGCAGCAGTGTATACACTCGAACATCTACATTTATGGTAGGTACAAAACTGTACTATGTTCGTGTTACACTGCTGCAGTCATTACACTTGGGTAGAATCCCAAAGCTGAGGTAGGGAGGCTGGTTCTATAAGGCATTAGGGGTGGCTATAAGGCCCTGCAGCACTGCAGTGGCAAAACCAGCTCTGGATTTAGAGTATAGAGGCAGATGGTAATGCTTGGTGAAGGTATGTACAGAACTCTAAGTTGCTGTTTCCAAAATATCCTTGGTAGGTACTCCTCTGAGGTAGGCAGTTGAAGTGGCTGTTGCCCTGGTGGAGTGAGATCTAATGCTGCTAGGTACAGGTTTCCATGGTGTGTATAGCAGAAATGTATACAATGTCCTATCCATTTTGAAATAGTCTGTTTTGAAATGGCTTTTCCCTGTGCTCCTGCAGCATATGCTACCAATATTTGCTCAGATCTTCTGAAAGCTTTGGTTTTGTCCAAGTAGAAGCGTAACTGCCTGTGAATGTCCAAGGAATGCAGTAGGTCTCTCCCCTTTATTCTGTGGTTTTGGATAAAAAGTTGGCAAATGAATAGTTTGGTTTAGAGCCACACTGGATACCACCTTTGGCATAAATGTAGGGTTAGTTCTTAAAGACACCCTGTCCTGGTGGAAAATGAGGAAAGGTTCCACTGCCATTAGTGCCTGTAATTCTGAAACTCTTTGTGCTGATGTTATTGCCAGGAGCAGAGCAGTTTTCCAAGAGATATATTTTAATTCTGCTGTGTTAGCTGGCTCAAAAGGAGGTAAAGTAAATTTTTTCCAAAACAAAGTTGAGGTCCCAAGTTGGAGTAGGTGCTCTATGGGGCGGTCTTATATTTTTAGCCCCTCTGAGGTACTGTCTTAGTAAAGGATTAGAGAAAATTGGTGGATCCTGTAATGAGCAGAGATGGCAGAGGTGTGGATCTTGATGAATGAGGAGGAGAGGCCTTTGTCCAGCATCTCAGTTAAATATTGTAGTATCTGAGAAATGTTTGGGACAAGAGGGTCATGGCTGTGAGCCTGGTTCCAGGCACAGAATCTCTTCCATTTATCTGAATACGCTTTCCTGGTACTAGGCCTTCTAGCCTCCAGAATGACATCCATAACAGCTTTGGAGAGAGGCATTGCTTGCTTGACTAAGGAATCTTCCATGTAGGTAGGTTTAAGGTCTTTAGCTGGCTGTGTAGTATCTGATTGTTGTGCTGAGTCAGCAGATGTGCGATTTGAGGCAAAATCCAGGGTGGTCCTTGTGCTAAGTTCTTTAAGATTGGGTACCAGTGCTGGCATGGTCAGTCTGGTGCAATCAGGATCATCTTTGGCTCTTCTTGCCTGGCTTTTATGAGTACCTTTGGCAGGAGAGGTAGTGGTGGGAAAGCGTATACTTGTAGGTTTTTCCAGCTGAATGAGAGGGCATACACTTTCCATGCTTGTGGATGGTAACTCCTTGTGCAGAATTTCTGTAGTTGGCAGTTCATTGGGGATGCAAACAGATCTATGTCTGGGCTCCACCATTTCTGTGTTATCATTCTGAATATTTGTGGATTCAATTCCCATTCGTGGGGATCCATGATGTTTCTGCTTAAGTTGTCTGCCAGTGTGTTTTTCTCTCCTGGCAGGAATTGTGCTTGCAGATGAACTTGATAGTTTAAAGCTGTGTTCCACAAGGTCATGGCTTGCCTGCAGAGGGGGTAGGAGTGAGTGCCCCCTTGCTTGTTTATGTACCACATAACTGTAGTGTTGTCGGTCTTTAGTCCTAGTTGTCCTGGATGCAGCAGGTCCTTGAAAGCTATAAGGGCATTTTGTACAGCTAGCATCTCTTTTTGATTGATGTGAAGATGCCTTTGTTCTGCGGGCCACTTGCCCTGAATACAGTTGCCTGCCATGTGTGCTCCCCAGGTGTAATCCGATGCATCTGTTGTCAGTATTTGCCTGGCTGTGGGTTGAGTAAAAGGCTGTCCCTTGTTGAGGTGACAAGCTTGAGCTCACCATCGAAACTCCTGTTGAAGGCAAGGAATTAGTGGTATAACTGTTTCCAAACTTTGACAGTGTTGAGATCATAGATCTGTTTGCATCCCCAATGAACTGCCAACTACAGAAATTCTGCACAAGGAGTTACCATCCACAAGCATGGAAAGTGGATGCCCTCTCATTCAGCTGGAAAAACCTACAAGTATACGCTTTCCCACCACTACCTCTCCTGCCAAAGGTACTCATAAAAGCCAGGCAAGAAGAGCCAAAGATGATCCCGATTGCACCAGTTTTCTCATATGCAGTCTGGCATATGGAATTAGTAGTATGCAAGATGCCATGTAACCCAAGGCCTGCAGAATTTTTCTTGCAGGGAGTTGGGTCTTTGTTGCCATCAATTGAAAGTATTGAGTCAGTTGTCCTTGCTTGTCTGGTGTGAGATAAGCCATCTGGGCCGTTGTGTTCAAGCTAGCACCCAGGAATATTATCTCTTGTGAGGGCACTAGTTTTGATTTATTTTTGTTTACTGTGTACCCCAGGCAACTTAACTTTTTTACAAACGCCAGATGCTTTAGAAGAATGTCTTTGCTCTCTGCTTGAATCAGGCAGTCGTCCAGGTACGGATAAATTTGAAATCCTTTCTGTCTGCAAAATGCAATTACTGGTGCCAGGCACTTTGTGAAGACCCTGGGCACAGTAGATAAGACAAAGGGCAGTGCAGAGAATTGATAGTGCATTGAACCAGCTATGAATCTGAGGTATCTTCTGCAGTTTTGTCTGATAGGGACATGCAGGTATGCCTCCTTGAGGTCCAATGTCATGAGCCAAGCTTTCTTGCTCAGCATGAGAAGAAGCTGCTGTAGTGTCAACATTTTGAATTTCGGAACATCCAGGTAAGTGTTTAGAGAAGAAAGATCCAGAATGGGCCTCCAGGCTTTGTCCTTTCTGGGAACCAGAAAGAGTCTTGAGTAAAATCCTTGTCCTTGCTCCTGTGGTGGTACCTTTTGAATAGCTCTCATATCCATGAGTGCTGTAATTTGTTTTGGAGCCTCTGACCATTGATTTGGTGGCAGATTTGGCATTCCTTTTAACCTTGGCAGAGTGTGAAAGTGGAACCTGTAACCTTGAGATACAATGTTGAGAACCCATTTGTCTTTGGTGATCATATGCCAATTGTGATAGAAAAGTGCCAGTTTTCCTCCCAAGGGGGCTGCCAAGAGACAGTTGTTTGGCAACTGTAGTGGGAAGTCATTGGGGCTGCTTTTTATATGGTTGGGGCCTGTCTTCCCCTTCTTTCTGGCCTGATGCAACCCATTGTCGAGGCCTGTAATGACCTTGTGGTTGACCTCTACCTCTTGGATGTCTGTATCTGCCCCTTTGAGGTCTGTCTGTAACTGGAAAGGACCAATTCTTAGTTGGCCAATTTCTGCTAAATCTAGGAGGCTGAACCTGTAAGAAATCCTTCACCGTTTACACAGATTTTGCCTTATCCTCCATTTTCTTTAATACCTCTTCTGCCTTAACTCCAAATGACACATCCTGCTGCAAAGGTGCATCCAATAATTTTGCTTTAACATGCTCTGGTAACGTATGTTCTTTTAACCAAGCATGTCTTCTAATGACAGAGCCTGTAACTGCTGCTCTATAGGAGGCCTCTAAAGAATCAAAACCACATTGCAAAGTATGTTTTCCCACCTGTTCAGCTGCATGCAATAAATCCTGCATTTCTTTAAAAGTAGGAGGCTCTGAATCTGGAAGCATTTTTTGTTTCAACTGAGACAGTAAAAATAGCTGATATTTTAGCATGTGAAACTGGCAATTTAAGGCTCTCGCTGCTAAAGTTGCAGACGTATATACTTTCTTTCCCCATCTGTCTAATGCTCTGGAATCTCTGTCAGAGGGAACTGGATTCTTGGCTGATGAGGCCTTAACCCATTTGGGTCCCTGAGAAATAGTTTCAGGGTCAGCAACAGGGCTTTTGTACAGAAATGTGTGTGAATCAGGGACTCTGTAGTATCTGTCAGGTTTAACTAGGGCTGGAGGTAAGGAATCAGGATTTAAGCTGGATTCAGTGTACACATCATCCACAACATCTAACACTGGTGGAATAGCAAGAGGTCTGTGTTTAGGTAATAAAAGGAAGTCTCTGAGCCTTTTCTTGGATTCTGAGTAATCCTGGCCTTCCCAATGGAAATGCTCCCTCATGGTGTGCAAGGTTTCCCCAAAGGAGTAGTCCTCAGGCGGAGAGGCTGATGGAATTGACTTCTCAGCATCAGAATCCTCATAAGGGGGTAAAGAATATCCTAGGTCTGAGGATGAATCTGAAGAGATGGACACTTGGTCAGATGAGTCATAGTCTGCATCCTATCTAGGTCTTTTATCAGGAGGGGGATGGGACCCCCGGATCAGAGTGATTAGGTCTTCGGCCATTTTCAGCATCTGTTTCTTAGGCATGGAGGCCTGTGCTGGAGAATGCTGTATTTGTTTCTTTGATTTTAAAGGTGGTTTAGACTTAGCAGAGGGCTTAATGCTTAACTGAGTAGGTCTGAAATCACCCTCTGAAGCTGCGGGTAGCTCAGCTACTCCGGATCCCTCTGAAGGGTTAGTTTCGGTAGGCTGAATAACTTGTGCATCCGAAGGCCCAGCTATCTCCACGTGGGAGTCAGATGTGGCCTGTGATTCTACAGAGGCAGTCGTCAGGGGCTGCAAAGGCACCTCGCTGAAAACCGGAGAACCGGCGACTGACCTAGAAGAGGCTTCATCGTCAGTTTTGGGCCTCAGATGCCTATCCTTGGTCTTTGCGCTTTTTATGTATTCCGGTCGTCGGAAGTTCCGACGGCGTGGTATAATTGAATTTTCTACCAAAATAATGTCGGGCAAAATCAAACCGACGTTTAATAGTGCGCTTGTTAAACCTAGCACAAAACCGACAACCAGTGACGTTGTGGTCTGGGCCTAGGCATGGGATACAATAAGAATGGAAATCCTTATGAGGTATTTGCTTCCCACAAGAAACACAGTTATTAACTTTTACTGACATCGGTCCGAGGCAAGAAAAAGTTTCCCCAATGGGGTACTTAGCTTTGTGGAAGACTTCGGTTCTGGATTCGGAATGAAAATCTCAGGAGATGGCCGACCGGCACTTGCGAACTGCTTTTGCTTCAGGCACCGTGCGGCAAGAAAGACTGAAGAAAATGGCGTCGGCTGCATCTTATATACCCCTGTCGCACTGACGTCAGGGAGGGGGTGACAGCAATTGGCGCCGGACCAAGACTTTGGAACTCAGGCCGACTGGGGAACCGCCTGACGGAGGATAACCCAAGTGTAATGACTGCAGCAGTGTAACACGATGAACATCTGAAGTCATTCTTCACACAACCAACTACAACAGAATGTACACCGACATCAATCCATAAACAGGTATTTGTATATGTATTAAATGTATTATACTTGCTCTTAGTGTACTTAGTGATCATACAACCTGTTATTATTATTGCTTACCGTTCTGTGTTTCTTGGTCACTAATCAGTTATCTGACCAGTACTCTGATACATGCAGTGTGTGATCCATTCTATATCACTGGCCTTAAAATGTGCGAGGATATTAACTGGGAATAATACGATATGCAGTTGCCAACAACTAAAAGGCAGGTTAGAGCAAAGGTGAATTACTGTTATGGACCACACATAGTACACTGTTCTTTTGGGGGGGGGGGGGCAAAGCTGAGTTACTGTTATGACACAAACAAGAATGGACTGTTCTTTTGGGGGGGCAAAGGTAAGTTACTGCTATGGCACAAACAAGGATACGTCGCTCTTGTTACTCTCCTTGTTTTGCATCGTGACTGTTTGATCTTGTGAGGGGTGCAAAATCAGAAACTGCAATGTACATCATTATATTCTAACTTCTGTCATTAATGATTCTCCAGTACAAATGTATGGTGCTAAACTGACGGCATGCAGTGATCATCAGTACTTTTGAGAAGTATGACTGTGTGAATCTTTGATGTCTGAAGCCTACTACTTACTAATGGACACATACAAGTCAAATAAGTCTCTGGTGTCACATGTTAAGGTAATTTCTGTACAAATCTCCCACATTTTACTTGATTACTGTACAATTAATGAAATACAAGGTTATGCCATAATATTATAAAACAGTACACTCCAGGTAAAGGACTTGCCTTGTAAATGCAGCAGTTGCCTCAGTGTTACTTCAGGGCTGATTCTGATGCAAGCAGTACACAGCCAATACATGGGGAGGTAAAGGTTGTGTGAGTTGCCTAGCATCAGTGTTACGATATCTATTGTGAGTAGGAGGAAGGTTTTAGGCCCTGAGGTGATGATTGAGCAAGTGTGCTATGCTTGGTCTCTTAGCCAATGCAAGGACATGCTCAGCATGCTTATATCTGCCTACACCCACAGCAGCTGTTGGATCTACTCTCTGACTCCTCATCTGCCTGTGACTATGGTGACCTTGGCATTGGTGGAGGGATGTGTGCCCCTTCCCCTTGCTGATCCTGCTGCAGCTGTTTCCTCAGAATTATGTTGTATAGCATGGCACATACTATGAAGATTTCTGTACATGTTCATGGATAATACTGCAGGGATCCCCCAAATGCATCTAGGCACCAGAACTGCGACTTCATCAGCCCAAACACACACTCTATGACATTTCTAGATTGAAAGTGTACCTCATTATGGCATTCTTCTCTGGGTGTGTGCATTTTCTGATGGATGTCATCAGCCATGATTCCAGTGCATAGCCTGCATCGCTCAGTAAAGGACCCTGTGGGATATTCCCCCTAGCAAACATTTGGTACAGTTGGTGACTGCCAGGGTTGCCAGAACACATATTCAAGATGATTCCTTTGGCATTAAACATGACTTGGCAGTTGACAGAGAGGCAGTCCTTCCTGTTAATGCAGAGCCTACCCTGTTCCCCAGCTACTGCTTTAATTTTTACTTGACCACAATCTATGGCACCCAGTACTTCAGGGTACTGCACTACCTGGTGGAACTTTTGCATATTTTCCGCCCTCTCAAAGCTATGGGGAAAATATATGTGCTCACTGGCATGTTGGAGCATAGCATTCAGGAACTGGTGGAGGACCCTGGATGCTGATTCCTGTGACACCCCCAGCATGTCCAATGGTGGTCTTTGAAAGGTACCCATGACTAAGATTCTAAGGGCTACATATACCTTAGTTTGCACTGGGATATGTTTCCCTCAGCTGGCTCGGGCTCTAAGTTGAGGGTAGCAGAGGTTGCAGAGTTCCTGTAGTGTGTCTCAGTATCACTCTACAATTTCCATATCATGTACGTTGTGAGACGTTAAATGTGGCCTGAAAACTCTTCTCCTTCTTGGTCTAGGCCTATTGGCAGCAGCAGCACCGGCTTCATTCTCTAACACATACAAATGGATTAAAGCAGCAGCAGCCCCTAACATTCTGTCTGTGTAGACTTTGTGTATGTACTCCAAAAGTTTAGACATCAGCATAGACTCTACATGGATGCTTTATAGCTTGTTGAATAGCTCTACCATGTTGGGTTGGTTTATTAGCATGAACTTCAGCTGCTTATGCTGTAATTAGAGTCTATGACAACACAAAGACAGGCGCCATCCATTAATAATCTACACCATTATAAAAAGGCAAATGTGTAGCTAGCCAAACTGATGGTGAGGAGAGTTGTATATGTTTGGAAGGCTGCAAAAATGCTTTTCTTCAGGATATTTCTGTACAGAGGACTACTGAACTTCAGCAGGTATGCTTCCATCTTGTCACCTACAGTACATACTGCATATGCTTGAATGTATTTAAGAATAATGTGAAGCAAAGGCTTTTACACTTATCTACATGCATTAGTTAGAAGTATACTGATGGCACAAGCCATTTCGGAGGTACACATGACTGACAATACACAAAAATGGAATGCATTGTTGTAAATATGTACAAATGTTTCAGAGCACATCCTCTGATAGCCCTTTTAGCATTTCAAAGATGTTTTGTGAGCAAAATGGGTCTTTGCCTGTTCTTTTGTGGTGGGGGGAGCAAAGGTGAGTTACTGTTATGGCACAAACAAGGATATCTTGCTCGTGTTACTCTTGTTTTGCATCCTGTTTGTTTTTAGCAGTTCATACCTGTAGACTGTTTTATGTTTCTCCAGTGGGTAACACTGACTGGCTACATTTTTTGTTTTATCTGGAAACAGTTATTTTGTAGTTATGTGATACTTATGTGTATTATACTTCTATTGTCTTTTAGGACACCTACAAGTATGCTACTCAGGCACGTCAATCCATGTAGAACCCCCTTCACTGATGGGGGAAATCAAGTAATGATGGATGGGTTTTGTCAGGATTGTGCTTTTCTCCTGAAAGGGGACGGGGAGATGTGGCATGCTGGATGCAAATATGGTAGCAAATTGTCCAAAATGTGAATGCTGTGGGCAGCCATGGCAGAACATATGAACAGGTGCACTACAGGGCCATTGACATGATAACTACTACATGCAGGCGAGCAGCTGCAGTAGGCCATCACCAAATGGCTACTGGGGAGGGCCTGTTAGGGAACCCCCACTAACCCAAATGAACAGTTTCTGGCCAGTATCATAGATCCAGACAGCTCCCACAAGAGTGAAGGACAGCATGTACTGGATGTGGGTGTGACACCTTCCGTGACAGCAAGCACGTCTCAGGAAGAGCTTTCAGGTAGGCTTTATCTGAACAGTTGAATACTGTTATATAGTAAAACAATAGAAATGATTAAGTTAATTCTGTGTCACATGCCTTTTTTTTTGTGGAGGGGTTGAAGAATGCTACAGTTTAAGCTTAGGTTGGAGTTGTTAGCCACATTATTGTTGGCATTAAACTTAATGCACATATAAAGGGGTAAATGCATTACCCACCTGTGTTACTGCTAATTGTGATTATGTTGCTCTTTCCTCTTGCTTAACTTCTTCCAGGACCACCTGGATTACAGAGGAGTATCTCATGTGCATATGGTAAGGAAAACATTGCTATGTCTGTACTGCTTAGCAACTTAAAGAAATACTGGAGCATGTTATGTTGATCTCAGGCCTGTTGTCTGCAGTGCTGTACTGTCTATAATAGTGGCAGCACTGTAGTTTGTTAACATATATTGCACTACAGTAGTGCAGGTATTAATTTATTCCTGTGTTTCTTGCTATCACGAAAGTGGGAGTGTGGGCCCTGTGACACCAGATGTCAGTGCATCAGCAGACTCTGATGATGATGGTGGCCAAAGTGAGGCACAGTTGGGGGGTGCAGAGGTTGACTCTGACACCAAGGTTGACATACAGCCATCCCCTGCATTTCCATCTGATACAGCCAGTAGGAATACACCTACCCAGCCCAGTCAGCCCACAGATAGTGGACAGGTAGAGGGCAAGGACATTGATCAGGGAAGAGTGGCTACTGTGGCATCAGTGCCTGTTGAGTCTGGTCATAGCCAAAGTGTGGGTGAGTTGCCATAAAGAAGGATTGATAGGGGTGCTCAAAGGGGGGGGGCCTGCTGTTCCTCCTCTCACTGGTGCGGGTGTCACTTCCCTTGCCACTCAATATATATGTTTAGGGCCATCATGGAGGCACAGGCAACTTCCCATAACTGCTCCAGACAAATGCACAGCATTATGGATGTGACACACACTGACATACATGACCGCCTCCACCATGTTGCCGATTCACTGGATCGGATGAATGACACGTTGGAGCAAGGGATGTCTGTGATGGATCGAGGAGGGTCTGTCATGGAACAAGCAGTGTCTGTGATGGAATGTCTGCTAGGAGGGGAATGGTATCCTTGCGGGTGTAGGTCAGCCACATCATCTGCTGTCAGTCAACGTGGCTTTGCCCAATCACATTCCCATAATGGCAGCACTTCCAATGCTGCATTAGCGAGTGTGCTGTCCACACCCAGATGTGGTCATGGGGTCATGTTCCTGGGTGTCCCCATGAACGGAACTCGTCCAGTAAACATCGATCATGTTCAGGTAGCAGCAGTGCATCTGAACTTGGGTGTGGAGGTGCCACTGCAACTCCTGGCAGAGACAGTTCTCATGGTCGGAAATGACAACAATGAACTGCCACACACACACACAAACGCGCACACACACGCATGCGCACACACACACACCTCATTTTGTTTTACTGGCCATTTGTTGTTTTATACCGATGTCTGCCTTCTTCTCTTTCTTACTCACTCACACACACACACAGTTACCTTTTGTGTCAGCCTAGGCTTCCTGCCCCCCCCCCCCACACACACACACACACACACACAACACCATGTGCAGGTGATGATAATTTTGCCATCTATCTTTTGGATTCAGAGATAGATAGAAAAGCTGTGTCGGATGCTCTGGGTGCATACCTAACTTTTAGTGCTTATTATATCTACTTTTGTGTTGCTGAACTGCTCATTGTACATTTGACTTATACTGGCCTTAGAAAGTTAGACAGTTGATAGCATCAAAATTTCACCACGGTATAGTAAATGCTCTTGTAAGGGTTGTGAATTCAGAAAATGCAATATGTGTCATTACTTTCTAACTTCTCTCTAATGATTTTCAAGAACAAATGTACGATGCACATTTTCAGGATATTAAATGTTATCTGTGCTAGCATGAATAGCTTAAGTTTTTTAAATAATTGTAAATAATTGCAAATTACCCTGTGTTACATACGCCTACATGACTAGGTATACTTTTGTAAATAAGTTTATGTCTTTTGATTTTGTAAATAAGTTTATGTCTTTTGATTATCACTCTGGTTTATGCACGATGTTTGAATGTAAACAGTGTTCTTTTGGCTGACCAACAGCACATTTTTTTTTTTTTAGAGAATTCTGAATGTATTAAATGCCAGAGTCATCTGACTAAGATATGATGTCAGTGTCATTGTGTGCCAGAGCTGGGAGAATACAATCTTCATTGCAGCTGTTTGTTTACTTTTCAGAGTCTGATATGAGAGAGTAGATTTATCATACCAGCTTCCTGTTACTTTAAACACATTCTGCTATAAAAGCTGGTTCTGAGTCAGTTGTTCATTTATAATTCAGTTGTTTTCTAGAGCTGTGCAGCAGTAGTAGTCCAGCTGTTTCTAGAATAGTTGTTCCAGTCACTGAGATCAGACAATAGCCTGAAGTGTGGACATAAGTCCTCACCTTGCCTTGCAGAAGAGTATAATCTTGCCTTGCTGAGTTATTTAGATTAGATACAGACATTTAATCTTCAAATCATTAGGGAACTACCACTAGTTAGTTAGACATTTCTAAAATCAATGCGAGAGCTATCCTACAGTATTATTTTCATATTTCTTGTGTGTGAAACTCTGACTATTGGAATCAGTTATTCAGTTTTTGTATGTTTTAATCTTTTATTTATTATTAAATGTTTTACTAACTCTCTTACTGTGGCTGGCTATTTAGTGAATATTTTTAATAACTTGAGAGTGTTTATGCTTATTGTGGTAACTCCAGGGCCACTCCGAAAAGCTTTACTGTCGGGTTACATGCTATCATTTTTATCACTATTTTACCCAATATAAATGAACACCCCTTTTGAAGAGTATTGTGATATTTGACTGGTGGCGGCCATTACCTTGTAATTTGGACAAAGGAACAAAGCAGGTAAATATGTGCCATTCTTTCCCAAGAGTGTGTGTACATGTGAATATCAGACATTTAAGAGTGACTGTGTCTGATACCTGGAATTTAGACATAGTGCTCTGCACTGGTTAGTGTGAGACTCATTTGGTGACTTGGAGAGAAGCATATAGTGCAGTCCCAGGTGTGGAGCCTGTTCCCAGTGTACTCTTAGGGGAAATTGTGTATTTCTATCCCTGTTTTTAGTGACGCTCCCTTACCAGAGACAGTGGTTAGGATTCAGGCTCCTTAGTTACTATCCCAGGGTAAAGAGGGCTCATCACACACATCATAAGTCATGCCATCATATTCAAATCTTAGGACTGCATGACAGCAATGTAGTCAAATCTCATCAGAATAGTAATACAGTATAATGCTCTATTCTGCATGTATCTCAGCAGACACATGCAGCAGCTGGAGAGACCACAGGGCTTTCTCAGCAAGATAACACAGGACCTACAAACCATGCCATGATGTATGTGGATAGATTAAAAGCCATGTGATGTATGTGGATAGATTAAAAGCCATGCCACTGTAATCTGTCTTGTATAGGATGAGATGACATCTGTCTAGCCTCTAGGCTAGTATCTGACCATGCCCTGGTGGGACAATTGCATATCCAAACATCTGATACTGATAACATAAGCAGTGTCTGTTGAAAATATAGTAATAGCAGTGTCCCACATGCTGTGGTAAAAGGCACTCTGTAATGTCAAGCATGAGCACGTGCGCGCGCGCACACACACACACACACACACACACACACACACACACACACACACACACAGCTGACTGCAGTGAGAAGAGAACCCCTACCTAAGTACACACACTACAGAACCCAATGCTTGATGCATATACCATGGCACAAGTCTGACTTTTGCGAGACTGCAGCAGAATTTAAAGTACATACCATCAGCAGGACATGTGTAAGACAAGATGTTGGCAGGCCTGTACAGGTTCATAGTTTCCTAGGTTCATACAAGGCTACTACCATAATGGTCCTAAGTTCATAGGGGGTTACTAGGCTAATGGCCTAGGGCCTTTTCAAGCCTAGTGAAGCTGTACCATAGTTTCCTTATAGATCAAGATATGTAGTCCATATCTGTGAATCCATGAACTGCACTGGTTGCCCCTGTCTAAGAGTGACATAAAAGAAACCCCTGGGGTAATTTTATAATTTTACTTCTAAATGTCCAAGTTAAGCTTAGGTAGGGTTATTGATGAGCTCAGTTTAACATGAATTGGGATTTTGTTCCATAGCAGTGGCAATCTCTGTGAGACATGCCTGTCTCTTCAGCATGTCCTGTTGATGCCACAGGCTTGGTTATGGTCCCTATAGCGAGTGAGTCTTGTCCCTTTTGATTTGTGGAGGTGAAACATTTCCATTAAGGCAGGGTTCGAGAGTGCTCTGTAGGCCAGGCACAAATTGCCACTCAGCAGTCTATAAGATACAGAGTACAGTAACAGGGGCTTCAGTCTGCCCATGTAGGTCATGTGTTGAAGTCTCTGCATTTTCTTGGTGAGAAACCTCTTGGGTCTCTCCAGCTGCTGCAGGTGTCTGGTGAGGTATATGCTAAAGGGAGCACTGTACTCTGTTATTGGTCTGAAGAGGGACTAGTACAGAGGATTGATAACATCCTTAGTCTTGGATGCTTTGGCCTTACTTATGAAGTGTGCAACATAAAAGGCCTTCTTTACCACTGTGAACACATGATGATCAAAGTTGACATTGCTATTGGCATGCATTCTCACATCTCTCACCATTGTGTTGGAACTTGGGGGGTATTATTAACAGTGTAATGTGCAGGTACCTCTCCTTTACTGAAATGGGTAATAGTGCATTTCTTTGGGTAAAGTTTAAGTTGGTTACTTTGGCAACAATCATTTATGTATGTAAGCCCATTTTGTAGTATGTTGACATCGTTTGGGGATTCAATGTCTGCACACACTTTGCAGTTGTCAGTGAACTTGGTGAGCCACATGCCATCTGTTATTGCCTGAATTTCTGACAAATAGATTCCAAACAGTAAAAGGCCCAGCAGAGACCACTGTGGAATACCACTGGTAACAGGTCTACTAGTAGAGGTGGAATCCCCAAGTAAGTCTGTATGTGTTCTGTTGGTAAGACAGCTGACTACCCATCTAATGACGTATGGGTTAATCCCCAGCTGGGTGAGTTTATCATGAATGTTTGAGTGGAGAATTGTGTCAAAGCCCTTCGCCAAGTCGAGAAAGGCAGCATCTACTAATTTACCTTCATCCAGGGCTTTGGTGACACTCATGAAGAATTCCACTAGGTTTAACAGGTATGACCTGCCCTTAATGAAGCCAAATTGGGTTGGGTTGAGAGTTGAAGGTCATCAATGGCCTTGTTGATAAGGTCCAAGATGATTCTCCCCATGACCTAACAGGACTGGTCAGGCATATGGATCTATAGTTCCATACAGTTGCTGTTTTCCACTCTGCCAGGATAAAGCCAGTACTTAGATTGTGGTTGAAGAGAGTACCCAGTGGTTCCACTAATTCTTGCTTTACACTGTTTAGTAAGCACCCTGGATGTTATCCGGTCCCATACAGGCTGTGTTTTTGGCCTTGGTGAGTGCATTTATGACCTGCTCTTTGGACATAATAGGTAGCTAACTGGTGACAGGTATTCTTTGGGGTATGATTGCTGGAGACAGGGATGTGAAATTTTTGCCAAACCTGTCTGCTAACAGGTTGGTGATGCCCTCAGGTTCAGTATGACTGGTATCATCAATTATGAATTTGGTGCAAAGCTGGGCCTTCGCTTTTCTATTACTGACAAAGCTAAAGAATGTGTTGTGATCATCCTTAGATATGGATGCTAATTTAGTTTCATAATTATCTTGATATCTAATTTTCTTGTTCATGGAGGGTTGTGTTCTGCTGAGACTGTTCCCTTTAATTCCTAGACATCAGTTTCTTTCTCATGTTGCATAATCTATTTATACAAGGTTGTCCACCAGGGCGGCTTGTTTTTTTTTTTTGTTTTTTTTTTGTGAGCAAGTTTTGATCCATTTTGGTACAGCTACATCTGTACACTTGTAAACCTGTTTATACAGGGCATTTGTGTACACCTCTTCATAACAGTCTTTACTGTCAGTGTTGGCAGGAGGTTTGAAACTATGTATGCCATCACTTAAGAGGCTACAGTTTGCTTTGGAGAAGCGTTGCAATCTTTTGGTTCCTGGGGTGTCAGGTATGATTGTTATAATAAACAAGACTGATTTATGGTCAAACATTACCAGGAAGGGTGTCACACATGGGGTGGTGCAACAATCCCTCATGTTGGTGAGTCCTAGGTCAAGGACATTTCATCCCCTGTGAGGGTGCGGACTAACTGTTCCACAGCATTTGTGTTTACAAAGTTCAGATACCTTAGGCCAAGCATCTTTGAGTTCATACACGTATCCTAATTGATGGAAGGATAGTTAAAGTCACCCATGCTTATGGTGTTTGGCTGTATTATGAGTGAATCAAGTAGGTTCAAGAAGGGATTGTGTGGTTTCCATGGTTCATGTTGGTGGACCTGTAGCCAACAATAACATGGGGGGGGTCTATCCTGCAGTTTGTTAGACTTGAAGTAACTCTAGGGGGTCATACTGCTTATCCAGTATTGATGTGTATTTGTCTTTCACTTGAAGATGGACAGGTCTACTTTACAAGATTGAAACTTCATAACACTTAATTTCATAACATTGAGACCAAAATATCTAAATCCCAAAATATTGAAAAAACAAAAACATTAAAAACTCAGAACATTGAAAGTGTGCTTCATAAGACTGGAAAATATAATGCATATGTACATAACATCCTCTCCACTTATAACGCCTAATTAACAAACACACTTTCTACAACATTTCCCTGCACCCCCTAAGTGGGGGCACTGCCCCCCCACACCCCCTGTAAATTACATATACCAACTCAAAGATGTCAGTACAGTGGAAAAAAGTTAATTTCCTAACCTCACTGTATCACAATCACCATACACTGAGGTTAGAAAATTAACTTTTTTTGCACTGTAGTGTGATCTTGGAGTTAGTATTTTTAATTTACGAGTGTGTGGGGGGCAGAGCCCTCCCCCCTCTTGGGACTAGTAGAAAGTGTGTTTCTTAGTTAGGTGGTGATGTAGGTGAAGGGGATCTTATTTACTTGTGCAATGTAGTTTTCAATGTTATGAAGCACACTTTCAATGTTCTGAGTTTTCATTGTTTTGGGTTCTCAATGTTTTGAATTTTCGATGTCATGGTCTCAATGTTATGAAATTCAGTGTTATGAAGTAGACCCAGATGGACACACCTCCACACTTGTTTCTTTCACATTAATTTTGTGGCCTGAGCATATGGAAGGCATTATAGCCTTTCACGGCCAAAATGCTCTCTGTGGCCCTAAACCATGTCTCTCGACTGCACAAGCACCAATATCATCCTAAATAAGTAGTGTCTCTATTCATTGTAGTTTCTGATTTACACTCCTGGCATTAAGCAGCAATGTCTTGTCCTTTCAGGATGTTTTCTACATCAGGAATTTTTTTATTATGACATTGCAAAAGGCACAATGGGGGAGGCAAGTACCTTGGCCAGTAACCAAAAGGCAAGAGGTGACAGATTAAGACCACCCCTGGAAAAGCAGCATGTTCTGTTGACCAGATGATCCCAGGCTGACTTAATACTGGATCCCCCTGGATCACCACCAGTAGCCACGCCAATTGTTGGAGTCAATAAATATTTTGTTTGTATTGAGACATCATCCTGGATGAAGGCAGAATGCTGCTTAGGGCTACATACATGCCTGTCTGGGGCAGATAATCTGACAGCTCAGTCATCTCTGTCGTCATACAGTCCAGTGAGGTACATTTCAAGTCATTAACTTCAACATGGAGTACGACAAAGATGTAACTGCGCTTGTTGTTGAGAGACGAGCGCATGCATGACTTTGCAGATCCTGGCACCTGACAGCAGCTGGCCGTGACTTTCTCCTTGTACAACCTGATGAAGGGGACATCATAGTGAGAGACAAAGGATGCAGCTATGACCAAGACATTGGTTTTCAGGTGTTTTGCTTCAAGGGCTTAATGACTGAGACACTGATGCATTTGTTTTTATGTGTAGTGGGTTCCATTGGGACTGTAATCTGTGCAGAAGGTTTGCACTTGCAAGGTATCTGCTCTTTTGGTAAGCTTCTAATGACTTCCTCTGTGTATGTGTGGTTACATGTTGTACACTTGGTCTGTTGAAGAGGTGAAGGGTGTGCATATTGACAACCTGTTTGATATCTGCTTTATTGTTACCTGAGAGACAGAGAGCAGTTATACTAGATTGCATTGCATAGTTGCATCTCTCACATATTGTATTTGCAGCTTTTATGAGTAAATGGTTGCCAGTATACATGAGGCAATAGAAACTTAGCTTTGTACACATACCCTTATTAAGCATATTTAGATGGTTATTGTTAACAGAGCAATTTTATGAGCAGCAACAACTGGGCCCATCTCTGCGGGACATAGGTGCCAGCCCAGAGGTGACTTTACAATCTTCCAATTAATAGTGAAGGTTGTGCTTGAACAGGGTCATACAGGAGTACTGCTTCACATGCAGTGGGAGCCTATAACAGAGGAATATGAGTCACTGGGGGATATAGCAGTCTCCCCTGCACATTCTGTTTATATTACCGGCTAGGATGAGAACCCTGGCACAAGTTATTCCTGTCTTACTTGATTTGCAGATGTCCAGAATTTCCAGTTGGGCAGGGTCTGAGACTTCTCTGTAGGTCAGGCATAGGTCACCTCTCAGCAGCTTGCAGGAAACAGACTACAGTGACAGGTCTTGTAGTAATTTTATGTATGTAATGTTTGGAGGACCTGCATTCTCCCAGTCACAAACCTCTTTTTTTCCTCCAATTCCTGCAGTTTACTGGTGAGGTACAGACAGAAGGGAGCCTTGTACTCAATTAGTGGTTTGATAAGGGTGGAGTAAAACAGACCTATGACCTCCTTGTACTTGAATGTGATTGTCCATTGTCCATATGTACAATATGCACACTGCAGAATGTGTGCCTCATCACTATGGACACACAGTGATGAAGGTGTAGAATGCTATCAACATGTGCTCACAAGTCTTACAACACCATATTTGAACTGACAGAGGTGCTATGTATATCATAATTAGCAAGTGTGCTTAATTGCCGAAGGGGACAATTAGGCATTGTTTGCTGTAAGGTTCAGTCAGATTGGCACCAATCATTTGCCTCTGTCAGCCCCTTCTGTAATGTGTTACCATATTTAGAGGAATCTATACAAGTTTGTCCAATTAACAGTAACTTTCAAATGTGGTAAAGCACAGGCCACCTACTACTGGCTGCGCTTCAGGGAGTAGCTTCCAGACAGTTGATGTCCCAGCACAGATTTTTGTGGTATTCCACTGATAAGTTGGCTAGTGGTGGAGGTGTAGTCCCGACTATGACAGTGTGTGTTGTGTTGGTGATCCAGTTGCCTATCCAGCTAATACTGTATGGCTTAATTTCCAGATGGGACATCTTCACTATGAGACATGAATGGGGGATATTGTCAAAGGCCTTGGATAACTGAACATCGGCATTATGTCATCCAGGTCTTAAGGGTCGGTATCAAAGAAGTACACAGAGGTCAGTAAGCAAGATCTACCACTGACAAACCCAAAATGGATAAGCACAAGTGTGCTGAAGGTCACCTCAGTCCCTGTGG
This sequence comes from Protopterus annectens, assembly GCF_019279795.1. Taxonomy (NCBI): domain Eukaryota; kingdom Metazoa; phylum Chordata; order Ceratodontiformes; family Protopteridae; genus Protopterus; species Protopterus annectens. The sequence goes on along the minus strand of NC_056744.1, from coordinate 1,677,377,113 downwards.
GTATGGTCCAAGCTGTACAGATTTTTGCCTCATATTTGTGTCCGTTTCTCATAAAATTGTGGTTTCTGTCAAATTACTGACAAATCATTGAGGGTCCGCGGTGGTGTAGCAGTAGCGTTGTTACCTGACAGCAAGAGGTTCTCCCGTTCGATTCTCGGCTTGGGTTGGGAGTGCCTTCTGTGTGGAGTCTGCATGTCCTCCCCACGGTCGAGTGGGCATTTGAAAGACATGCGTTGAATGGGGGTGCCTTCGTTGATGGTTGGGCGTCGGGCTGGCAACTCGACACCATAAAAAACAACTGCCAATCATTAGCAAACCGGAGTTCCACTGTGGCGACCCCTAACTGGGAAAAGCAGAAAGACAAACAACAACAACAACATTGAGGGTTGAAGCCAGAAAAATAATGACATACATTTGAGTTTCACACTTCATACTTTTCAGAAAATTCATGCTAATAAAAGCAATATTTAAAAAAGTATCCCTATGTTTGGGCCTTTGTCCACTCATTACTGATGGCTTTGTTCACATATCTTGCTCTAAGAGGTTAAGATATATGGTCCATTCTGATTCATGCATTAGCTGTGCAGATAAGGCTTTTTAGGTGTATGGGTCAGTAGTTGTAGTTCTGCAAATTACCAGATTAATGTGTATTGCATAACACACTTTGTAGCTTGGTTGATGCGTGTGTGTGTGGAAAAAGTACTGCAACACCAGGGTTGTAGTGCTTGGGGGTGCCAACACATGGATGTATTTTAAATATATGACATACAATTAGATAGTGCCCTCATTTTGTAATGTTTCCCTAAGCTCAAATAGAGTGTTGTGAGACTTGGGAACACATGTTGATAGTAATCTACACTTACATCACTATGTGCTCATAGTGGTGACACACACAATCTGCACTGTGGACATCAAACATATGGGCATCATATCCAAGACCAGGGTGGTCATACCTCTATTGTACTCTACCCTTATTACACCAACAATGGAGTACAATGCTGAAATCTCAATGTACCTCACCAGACACCTGCAGCACTTGGAGAGAATACAGAGTTGTGCCTGGGAGACTCAACATGACATACCTGGAAAGACTGACATACTTGTCACTGTACTTCGTTATCATGCAGGCTGCTGAGAGGTGACCTATGGCTACCCTGCAGAATAGTCTCAGACACTGGCCTTCTGTAAATGATGGACAACTACAATTCAAATAGGACAACTATAATTTGCCCCAGGGTTCTCAACCTAGCCTTGGACATAAATAGAACATGCTGGGGAGACAGATCTATCTCGAATAGGCTCCCACTGCATGCGAAGCAGTGCTCCTCAATGATCCTGTTTCTTGACTACTAGTTGGATGACTGTAAAGTCACCTCTGTGCTGGCACCAATGTCCCTCAGACAGGATCAGTTGTTGCTGCTCACAAACATGCTCTGCTAAAAATGACCATCCAAATGTGCTCAGTAATTGTACTTGTGTTTTTGCAGAGCTAGGCTTCTAAAGACCCTAGTGTTATTAAACTGGTAGCCTCATATGAACCTATGAGACCATGTGCTTATGCAGGCCTCACAACCTGTTGCGAACCACATGGCCTGCTGATGCCATATACAGTAAGTTCACCTGTACTCTTGTATAAAACAGTGGCACTTTCTTAATGTACTATGCTCTGTAGTCTGTGTACTTAGATAAGTAGGGGTTCTGTTCTCACTGCAGTGAACTCTGTGTGTGTTTGTGTGAGCTGTTGCTTGACATTACAGAGACCATTTTACACCAGCATGTGGCACACATAGTACAGTTGTGTACCTACCATAAATGTAGATGTTAGAGTGTATTCACTGTTGCAGTCGTTACAATTGGGTTATCCTACTGGCAGGCTACCCGCAGTCAGCCCGAGTTCCAAAGTCTAGGTCCGGCATCAGTTGCTGTCGCCTCCTCCCTGACGTCAGTGTGCCAGGGGTATAAAAAGATGCAGCAGACGCCATTTTCTTCAGTTTTTCTTGCCCCAGATGTCAGGTGCCCCTAAAGTGGTAGGCTAAATTATGCCAATAAGCATGCATGCACAAAAAACAACTTTTCCTTCATCTACAAGCAAATACACCACATAGGTTGTAAAGAAAAGAGAAGTACAGATAAGTCCCAGCAAAGAAAAGGGGGGTGGTGGGTGGGTAACCTGGACTGCAACAGTGAATACACTCGAACATCTACATTTATGGTAGGTACACAACTGTACTATGTTCATCGTGTTTTACTGTTGCAGTCATTACAATTAGGTTGAATCCCAAAGCTAAGGTTGGGAGGCTGGTGCTAAATAGGATTAGGAGAGGCTATCAGGCCCTGCAGAACTGCAGTGGCAAAGCCTGCCATGGATTTAGAGTAGAGAGGTAAGTGATAGTGCTTTGTAAAACTATGCACTGAACTCCAAGTTGCAGCCTCTAAGATGTCTTTGGTTGGTACTCCTCTGAGGAAGGCTGCTGAAGTGGCTGCTGCTCTGGTTGAATGTGGCCTAATGCCCTTAGGCACTGATTTGCCATGCTGTGAATAGCAGAAACGAATGCAGTGGCCTATTCACTTTGAAATAGTCTGCTTTGAGATAGGCTTTCCTTGTGATCCTGCAGCATATGCCACTAGAAGTGGTTCAGTCTTTCTGAAAGCTTTGGTTCTGTCCAAGTAGAAGCATAGCTGCCTGTGAATGTCCAAAGAATGCAGAATTCTCTCACCCTTATTCTGTGGGTTTGGATAAAAGGTAGGCAAATGAATTGTTTGGTTAAGGGCCACACTGGACACTACCTTAGGCATAAATGTAGGGTTTGTCCTCAGAGAAACCCTGTCAGGATGGAAAATGATAAAAGGTTCCACAGCCATGAGTGCCTGTAACTCTGAGACTCGTCTACTGGAGGTTATTGCTAGGAGCAGAGCTGTTTTCCAGGATAAGAATTTTATATCAGCTGCAGAGGCTGGCTCAAACGGAGGCAGTGTGAGTTTTTCCAAGACATAGTTGAGGTCCCATGCAGGTATTAGTGCTCTCCTTGGAGGTCTTGTGTTTTTGGCCCCTCTGAGGTACTGCCTTAGTAATGGATGAGAAAAAATAGGTGGTTCTGTATTGTAATGAGCTGAAATGGCAGAGGCATGAATTTTAATTGATGAAAAGGAAAGGCCTTTATCAAGCATCTCAGTTAAGTATTGCAAAATCTGAGGAATATTTGGAACAATCGTGTCAATACCCTGTGCCTGGTTCCAAGCACAGAATCTCTTCCATTTTTCTGCACATGATTTTCTGGTGCTAGGCCACCTGGCCTCCAAAATAACATCCATCACTGCTTTAGAAAGAGGTGTGTCTTGAATGGCTACATTATCTGCCATGCTGCCAGGTTTAAGGTCCTGAGTTGGCTGTGCAGTATCTGACTGTCTTGTTGGGTCAATAAGTGAGGAATTTGAGGTAATGTCCAAGCTGGGCATTGAGACAAACTCTTTAGGATTGGGTACCAGTGCTGGCGGGGCCAGTCTGGGGCAATCAGTATCATTTTTGGTTTCTCTTGTCTGACCTTGAGGAGTACCTTGGGGAGGAGAGGCAGAGGAGGAAAGGCATATACTGTTAGACTTTTCCAGCTGAAAGATAGAGCATCCACTTTCCATGCTTGTTTGTGACAAGTCCTTGTGCAGAATCTCTGTAGTTGGTAGTTGTGAGGGGAGGCAAATAGGTCTATGTCCAGGCATCCCCAGGTCCTTGTTATCACGCTGAAGGCTTGTGGATCCAATTTCCACTCATGGGGATCCATTAGGTTTCTGCTGAGTTCGTCTGCCAGAGTATTTGTCCTTCCTGGCAGAAATTGTGCTTGCCGATGTACTTGGTAAGTCAATGTTGTGTCCCACAAGTTCATGGCTAGCCTGCAGAGGGGGTAAGAGTGCGTGCCTCCCTGCTTGTTTATGTACCACATGACTGTAGTATTGTCCGTCTTCATCAGTAGTTGTTCTGGATGAAGTAGATCCTTGAAGGCTGTCAGGGCATTCTGAACAGCTAGCATCTCTTTTTGATTGATATGTAGATGCATTTGACTTGCGGACCATATGACAAATAATCAGGTAGAGGGTAATATGCCCAACTACCTATCTCAGATTGGTTTCGGCTACAATAGTAGCCAAAACCGGTCTGAGATAGGTAGCTGAGCATATAAACCTCTACCTGATTATTTGTCTTATTAAAGTTTATTCTGTACTCCACCATTTCTACTGGCTTTTCTTGTTTTATGAGTGTCTATGTGCCCTGAATACATCTTCCTGCCATATGGCCCCCCCCCAGGCATAATTTGGTGCATCTGTTGTCAATGTCTGCCTGGCTTTGGGTAAGGTGAATGTCTGTCCCGTGTTGTGATGACAGGCTTTTGCCCATCATCGAAACTCTTGTTGCAGGCCTCACAACCTGTTGTGAACCACATGACCACATGGCCTGCTGATATCATCTATAATAAGCCCACCTGTACTCTTGTATAAAACAGTCTTGCACAGTGGCACTTGCTTAATGTACTGTGCTCTGTAGTCTGTGTACTTAGATAGTTAGGGGTTCTGCTCTCACTACAGTGAACTGTGTGTGTGTTTGTATGAGCTGTTACTTGACATTACAGAGAACATTTTACATTAGCATGTGGGAAACTTATCTTCCCTTCAACAGGCACTGTTGGTGACATCAGCTATATTACATTTTGGAAATGCAGTACTCCCACCAGGGCAGGGTCAGGCAGAAGTCACTTCAGCCTATACAATAAAGTTTACAGTGACATGGCTTTCAATCTACCCACATAATAGGTTCATAGGTTGGTACTAGGCTATCAGCCCTAGGGCCTATACAAGCCTAGCCATAACAATTCCCTGGCTATTTCTTCCCACACTATTTACTTCCTGGACCCCTGTCTAGCAGGGCGACTGACGTGATCCCCGGGGTGAATTTCCTTTCTCCCATCCAATCGTCAAGGTTCCTTTTGAAGAGGGCCAAAGAGGCACACTCTGCTTGCCATGTATGGGCAGTCTATTCCAGAGTCTGGGAGTCTCTGGGTCAGGAACATATCCCTCCAGTATGTTTTGTTTATTGTGATGACAAGGTTTAGATCCCTGGAGAGTGTGGCTCTGAGGGATTGGGATTTCTTTAAGTGTAGCATGTCCAACAGCTCTGGGTTTGACATGGCCTTGTATGCTAAGCAGAGATTGCCTCTGAGTAGGCATATCGACAGAGTATAGCTGGAGTTTTTAAGGCGGTCAGCATAGGGCATCTGCTTTAGGCCTGTGATTCTTTTAGTGAGGTATTTCTGCGGCCTTTCCAGTTGCTGCAGATGTCGAGAGGTACATACCAAATGGGGAGTTGTAGTCTATAATGGGTCTAATGAGGGATGAGTACAGTGGGACAATGACCTCCTTTTTTCTGGATGAAAAGCCCTTAGTGATGAGGTGTGTCACATAGAAGGATTTCCTGACTGTTTTGGCGATGTGGTTATCGAAGGTGAGACCACTGTCCACCTGTACCCTAAGTCTTTACCACACTTTCGTGTTTAGTGTACTGCCACCTATGTGGTAATTCACAGGTACATGTTTTTTCCCCAAAGGGGATAACTATACATTTCTTGGCATTGAGCATGAGCCCATGGCTCTGGCACCAAGCATCTGCTTCTGTAAGGCCTTTTTGTAAAGTATCCACATCATTTGGGGATTCAATAATGGCTCCCAGTTTGCAGTCATCTGTGAACTTTGTTAGCCAGAGTCCCTTAGTGTTGGCCTGTACTTCAGAGAAGTAGATGCCAAACAAGAGCGGTCCCAGGACTGAACCCTGAGGTACTCCACTTGTCACTTGTCTGGAGCTGGATTTGGAGTCGGCTACTTTTACAGTGTGGGTTCTGACAGTAAGCCAGTTGGCAACCCATTGGGTGATGTAGGGATTAATGCCTGGCTTAGTATGCTTATCTATGATTCCAGAGTGGGGATGGTGCCAAAGGCCTTGGCGAGGTCTAGATAGGCTCGTGGACCACCTTACCCTTGTCCATTGCTCTGGAGACTGATTTGAAGAAGTCAATCAGGTTCAGGAGACAAGATTGGCCCTTCATGAACCCAAACTGGGTGGGGTCCAGTGTTTGAAGGTTGCCAATGTCTTTGTTTATAAGTTCCATGATAATACGCTCCATGGCCTTGCAGATAAGGCTCGTCAGACTGATGGGACGGTAGTTTCCGGGATCCAAGGTGGATCCCCCTTTGGGGAGTGGGATAACTGTAGCTCTGTGCCACTCAGTGGGCACAAAACCTGAGGTGAGGCTATGATTAAACATGACACTTAGGTGATGTGCCAGTTCATATTGTAGTTCATGTAGTCAACAGCCCGGGATGTCATCTGGTCCCATGGATGCTGTATTCTTAGCTTTGGAGAGTGCGTTTTTTGCCTGTGTGGCCGTTATTAGTGGAACTTGGCAATCTTCCAGTATTGAGATGGGCCGTTTAGGAGAGGGGGGTGAAGTTGGCACTGAATCGATCTGCCAGGATATTGGCAATATCCTTGGGATCAGTATATTTAACGCCATTCTATTTTAGCTCAGAGCAGATCTGAACATTGCCATTTAGATTCTTGACATAGTTATAGAATGCCTTGTGTGTTTTGGAATCTTTGGCAATTTATTTTCATAACTGGCTTTGGAGGATTTTATGAGGGATTTTTAATTTTAGGGATTTTCCTCTTTCTAGTT
>NC_056744.1:1677179837-1677369897 GCF_019279795.1 Protopterus annectens | reverse complement strand
TCTCAGGTCAGGGTCATACCTGCCTAGGCTACATAATCAGAGAGCTCCTCGATGTCCCTTTTCATGTAGTCCAAGGAGGTACGTCTCAGGTCGTTGACACCAGCGTGGACAATGACTGAGTCGTACTTGTACCTGCTGTTGAGAGACCTGAGTGCTTGCGTTATGTGGCGGATTCTAGCGCCCGACAGGCAGCTTACTGTGACCTTCTCCTTACTCAGTGTGGTGAGCGGGACGTCAGTGTGTCTGACTATGGAATCACCGCGGGACGTCAGTGTGTCTGACTATGGAATCACCAATGACAAGTGTGTCTGGCATTTTGTTTGGCCTTAAGGGCTGTGACTGTTTGACACTCTGACTGTGTGGTCTATGTGTTGCATGTGTTGGGTCGTGAGGTGGTAGTTGTTTGGGTGTCTGCTTTGGTGGCCTCTGCTGTTTTGGTAAATTTTTGAACAGAGCCTCCGAGTATGTCTTTGTGTGAGTATGTGTATGATTTGAAGTTGTGATGGTACCATGTGTGACTGGGTATGTATTGTGTGTGGTTACCTTCTCCTCCTGTCTGGTCTTGCCAGTCCTATGTTGAGAGAGCTCAGCCTCCAGTTTGGCCGTATAGTTGCATCTCGCATGTATTTGTGTTTTGTGGGAGAAGGAGAGGATTGTTCAGTGTACATGAGGCAATTGTAACATTGCCTCAATATTCCCAGGTTCACCAGTTGAGCTGGAGAGGACACTAGCAACTGATCCCTCGACATACTAGAAGTAGTAGATAAAGAGACTTTCAAAGGACTCCGGGGAAGTGGGTTTTAGGCTGGTGGGGTACTATCTATAATAAGAGTGCTTTATCAAGGTGCAAGTACTGTAGGAGTAAGTGCTAGGCTTTACAGAGAATAGTCTACTTGGGAATCAAGTAGAGATGAACTTTTCAGTTATAGGATATGCTGGTTAGATCAGCAGTACAGCTCGAGGAAGGTAGTTCTAAGGGAAAATTTGAAGAGTGGAATTTAGATGTCCCGAATAGTTTAACCTTGTTTAACCGCCGCTGCTCTTGTGTGCAACAGTGGCAACTCCACGCTTTAAGCGTTAGCGTGTTTTATAGCAGGGGCTGAAGGGAGCTAGGAATTGGCCCAAAATCGACCAATGGACTACTAGTTTCTGGCTGAAACTTCACCAAATCAGACAAAAAGGCCGCTCAGTGCTTCCCACTCCCACTGGTAAGCAAAGAAACTTCCCTCCTTCCTAATAAGGCAATGGATCAGTAACAGGAACTAAAAACAAAGCCCAGGGATCAGCAACTCTGAAACTGACTACTGTAGTTCAGTAAGGCGGGAAAACAATAGATTTTTTTGTTTTATTACAGAGATAAGGAAAAAAACAGACAGTAAATGCTATAAATGCTGTAAATCGGCTAGCGCACTTTAGTGTGTAGCCTACAGAAACAATTTGCAACAATTAGTAACTTAAAGTGCAATAAACAGTGTAAAATGCAGAAATCACTTAAAGTAGCAGTAAAACAGGCGAAATGCAGTCGCTAGCTTAATAACAGTGGGAAATATAGCTGGTAAACATGCTAATTGTCTTTTACAACAGAGCCACCCTAGTAAAACACTCCCATGCTTTAAACAGGTATATAAATGGAATGATTCATTTCTACACTTTACTCTGTTTTTTCAACTACTAATTGGATCACTTGTCTGTGTGGTTTTAATAAAGAAGATTCGATGTGAACTAGTTTGTGCTTTCTCACTTTCATGAGTGGATTTATACTTTGGAAAGTTTTTAAAGAAAGTATTTCTACCACCTGTTATCAGGTGGGATATTCACAGTATGGTTTTTATTAGGTGCCTGAACTCTAAGGAGCTCTAGGCAATCTTAGATCCTCCACACAGAGATGTTTCCTCATTATTTATTTATTTGTCTTTTTCTGTTCAATTCTAGGAAGCAATGACCTCATACAAATGGGTCTTAAACATTATCAAAGAGGGATATCCTATGTATCTGAAATCAGTGTGGTCCCAGCACTCTCACCCTCTAGGTTTTTCCTCTTTCCTTGCATCAAGAAGGAACTCCTTTGGTGGACCATCCAGGTTATTCTCAACCCAGTTGTTCCATTCACTTCAGTCCCACACAACCTGGTCCTGTTTACAGATGCTTCATACAAGGCAATGGAGATTAGACAGAAGACCACCGAGCTGAATGATAGTGGCCTTCCAAAGTATTAAAAGAACACATCAAGATAAAGAAAATGAGGGAACTATTACTAGTCCTACAGACCTTCTCACAACTTTGTAAACCCTGCTAGTGTACACAGACAATACCACAGTGATGTAGTACATAAGCAGGGATGCTCAAGCGCCTACCCCCTGTGCGGGCTGGCACAGGAAGTCCTGCACCTAGCCTCTCAGCTGAAGCTTACACTTACAGCAGCATATATGCTCTCTCAGCAGAACGTATTGGCAGACTATCTAAGCAGGGACATGGAGGACCCTCAAGAATGGTCTCTGAACACAGAAGTGTTCAAATCCATAACTCTCAGATGGGGGAATCCTCAGATAGACCAACCTCTTTACTTCCCTGCAAGAATCACCTACTGTCACTTTTCTGCATGAGGAACCCATCACCTCTAGCTTGGAAGAAATATGCCTTCTCTTTCCAGTGGATGGGGAAATTCCTTTAAGCATAGCCTCCTCATAATCTGCTAAGATTCCTACTCAAGGCCCAGAAGTAATCTCCAAAACTCCTGCTTCTGGCACCTTTCTGGCCAAAACAACACCAGTTCCTGCCTCTGTTTTACCTATCAAAGGGAAATTACTGGAGAATCCCTCCAAAATCAGATGTAATCACTCAACAGAAAGGGCAGCTTCTTCATCTCAATCTGACCTCACTCAGTCTAGCATTGTGTATGATTGGATTCTAATCCTACAAGACACACCTTTTCTGAAGAGGGGGGTTCAAGTCCTACAAGAAACCTAACACCAGGAAATCTAACACAGCCAAGTGGAAGAGATTCTCCCTCTAGTACCTTAACCACAGACCTCCAACCCCCTTTTATTTGATACCCCTACAGTGTTTCAATACTTATGTGAATTCTTACATTTGTGGTTGGCCTACTCGTCCATTAAGGCTCACTTTTCTGCCATTAATGCTTGCCTAACTCTGGAGCCCCCTCTCATGTCCAGGACAGAGGTTAATATTTTTCTGAGAGCTGTTCTGCAACTTAAATCCTCAAGAAAGCCTATTGCCCCACCTTGGGACCTTAATTTTTTTTTTGGAAAATAGTGCTACTCCTGGCCTTGACTTCAGCCTGTAGAGTCTCAGAGCTACATGCTCTTATGGCCAGTCCACCATTTCTCATCTTCCACAGAAATAGTGTGAGCCTCAGGGCCAGTCCTTCCTTCATTCTAAAAATGGTTGCCGAGCCAACCCTTAACCAGGCAATCAGTGTGCCTACCTTTTTCCACAATCCCCAAAATAGAGTGGAAAGAATCTTACTCACCTTAGACATTCACAGATTATTGAGGTTTTACCTGGAGAAAACTAAGAATATCAGAAAAATAGACCATCTATTCATCTCCTTTATAGATTCCAGATTAGAACAGCAAGTTTCCAAACAAACTATTGTTTCCTGCATCTCGAAGGATATTTCCTTCTGCTGCTGTCACCATGAAAAAGCTTTACCAATGTGGTCAAACGCACATTCCACTTGAGCAGTGGCTTCATCTTGGGCCTTCTACAAGGGATGGTCGATACCAGGTTCATTCTAGAAGGAGCTACATGGTCAACTATCCACACTTTCACAAAACACTAAGCTAGATGCCTTCCTCAGGTCCAGAACACTGTTTGCCAGAAGTATTCTGTCTGGCCTCCTGGACCCTTCTCTTCTCCTTTCCTTTAAGCCTGCCACCCTTCTCTCTCTCTATAGCTCTGGGAATCTTCCATCTGTTAAGAATACTGCAACAATGACTCACTCAGGACATAGTAAGAATTTAATGCAACACTATTCCTTCGCTCCCACCTCATACCACTTCTCTTCATTTTCTCTCTGTATTGGCAGAAACACTATGCCTTATACTCACAGATACACAAGCATTATCCCAGGATATTACAGGTTTTAGGAGGGGGAACTTGCTTATCCCTTTCAAACAAAGCCTCTCCTGGCTGACCTATCTCCTTAGCAAAAGTAAATTAAGGCACCAAAGTTACACACTGGAAATCAGTCACTGTACTTTATTGCAGAAGACAAACGATAAGCGCTTTCACAACTTAATGTTGCTTCATGTGTACATATGTACATATATATATATATATATATATATATATATATATATATATATATATATATATATTTTTTTTAATAACCATCAGGGATGACATTCCCCCCTTTTTTAAATATTATTGTGTGTAAATACACACCTTTCTATATATTTTATGCATTTTTCTTATGGATATCAATATATGTTCTTATGTTAGTGGAGTAATATCTCTTTAAATTGTGATGTCATACTAATTGTCCTAGTATTTAACCAAGCATCAGTTGTAGTGATGTGGTCTGATGAAGCAACATTAAGTTGTGAAAGCGCTTACCGTTTGTCTTCTGCAATAAAGTACAGTGACTGATTTCCAGTGTGTAACTTTGGTGCCTTAATTTACTTTTGCTGCTGTTGTGTTTTGGGCACCTCAGTGTACCTGCAGCCGTTTGTTTTTTGCATCTTCAGTGACCTATCTCCTTCCCAGATTTTCTTCAGGCTGCTGCTGGCTTCGGGATAGTCTGAGGATCTTGCATATAAATCCAGTTTTATACCCCTACACCAATGAGCTGAGGTCATTATCCAGATGTACATCCTAGGAAGGTAGAGCTGTAGTATCCCGGATGGACATCAGTAAGCTACAACCCATCTGTTATGAATATTCCAACAGTGATCAGTAGGACATCAGATGTTATGGTAAGTTCTGTCTTCCAGCACTAAAGGTGAGTGCTCTTACCTGTTGCAGTACGAACATTGACTAATACACTGGAGACAGTTACTTATTTACTTTTGGCACTTTATTTAGATCATCAAAATAAAGTTCATTCTTGGGAAGCAAAAAAAAAAAAAAAAAAGAAAAATAAGCATACAAAAATAAACATTCGTTCTGTATAAATAAAATTGAAAACAATTTTTTTTAGTTGTTGATTATGGTAGCTTTGGTCAAGCTGTCACACACCTGGTACCTCACAGTAAGTCCACAAGGAAGCTGCTGATACAACACAGGTAAATCCACTGGAAATTTTCTGGTATTCCACAAGTAAATTCACAACTTCTGCTTATAATTTATACAAGAATCTCCACTCTTAGTCATACAAATTCCCTCTCTGAGACAAGCAAATGTATTTACCATCTTGGGCTATAGCCTTTGCTTTTAACACTGGTTCAACAAGTGTTTCAAAATTAACCTTTGCTATCCTAATTTATACAGTGATGGTATATATGCACCATCACTGAATTCACACCACATTATGTGGTCTTTACACACCACCTTAAAACAGCAGTTTTAACACTTTTGACTGCTACTGTCCCATAAAAAAGCCTTCCCAGCATAGAATCCCTGGTTTTATAGGGAATGAAATTAGTTATGAGAGCAGGATAACCCATCTGCATTCAAGTGGCTAGTGCCAGGCGTGTATCAGATAGTATTTGTTTACTGGGATAGTCCAACTTGGAATGAAGCCAATTTTCAGTGGAGGCTCAGTGAGAAATGCTCCAAATACATGTTTTTATAACATGGGAGAAAATGGGACCACCCGGAGTAAACCCACACGGATGCAGGGAGGACATGCAGACTCCACACAGAAGGCACCCCAGCCGAGAATCGAACCAGAGAACCTCTTCCTATGAGGCAACAATGAAACAGCTGCACCACTGTGCCATCCAATTGAATAATACTTCCTTTGTATTCAACTTTGCTCACATGCTATTGTTTATGCAGTCAGTTTATGAGTGCACGATCAGTTACCAGAGTGAAGCTGCATTCTTATAAGTAAGGCTGGAGGGACATTTGTGCCCTCTTAATACTGAGACATTCCCACTCTGTTGCATTCTCAGACATACATAACTTGCAATGTTGGGTAGAAACGTTTGGAAGCAGCATGCCATTTAGAAAAAATAGTTTCATTTTCATATGGTACTGGATATTGCCCAGTTTTTGATAGTTTCTATTTTATCTGTGTGAGGTCTAGTTACCCCTGTCCCAGTCCCATCGCCTAGGTTACTGCTGTTTGAGGTCTAATTACTCCTCTTGCAATTCCATAGCCTAGGTTGCTGTCTTCAGTTATGCAAAGTGTATTTGTTGCAGGTTTAAGTGCAAGTCCTCCTTGATTTAGAGAGCCCAGCGCAGCTTGTGTATTGACTGTCATACTACTGTTCTGAATAAATGGCTGTGTCATCAAGGTACAGGCATGAGGTTTCAGAGCCTTATCCATGAGCTTTTGAAAGGGGATGGGGGTTCCGTGAAGTGTAAAGGGTAAGATAGCATAATGAAAAATGTGTTTTGGGCAGAGAATGCTGTCTTCTCTTTTTGTATTCTGGAGAAGATGAATATGCTAGTGCCCTTTTGTGAAATCTGTGGTGGTTAAAAACCTTGCTTTGCTTAGCCTTTCAGTGAGTTCATCCACTGTAGACATTGGATAAGTGTTAAATCTGGATATGTCATTTAGCTGTCAGAAATTCCAAAATATCTGTCATTATAAACTGCAATGCAGGTAAATAGCATCACAATGCAAAAACACATTAGTAAAGGACAGATCTGCATAAAATCTGTTGTTTAGCACCTCTAAGTTTAAGCAAACTGTTACATGATTCATTCTCATTCTTATTTACTCCGGGAAGTCTGCAAATGTTCAGTTTTCACTGCCATAACAGCTTTCTGTATTCAACTGTTTCCTCCCAGCCCCTCCCCCCGAAAATTTAAATTGAAGTTGAGCAACTATATTGACCAAAACAGAAATAAACCTTATTATATTTGCAATAAACATGATAATCAAAGCAAAGGGTTGTTAATTCAGTTATGGAAAAGTGAACCTGTAACAGCTCCACTTAGAGAAGGACTGGGTATTTCGGAGTAATGTTTATTACCCTAAACTTGTGCTGGGTTTTAAAATGTATTTTTTGTTGGGTAACATTTAGTTTTATGTCTCCATTTTGATAAGTACAGGAATGTCTGATATTGTTCATTGGTAAAATTCAAACACAAATAAGACACAGGATAAATATACGATAAGCAGATAAAAAGAACACCAGAACTACGGAGTAGTGACCCAGCAATCGCAATGGATAAACAGATAAAAATCAAGCAAATAAAACGCAGTACCATACGCCGGGTCTGATGGCTTACTTCAAAAGTATCTTCCTTCTTCTAGGCAACGCTCAACTTAAAAAGTCACAAAAATAGATAAACACACCATGACACTGCAAACTGTTAAGATCAAGCAGTTTAATTCAGTATCTGTTAGCGCTTTCACCCTGAGGCTTCGTCAGACAGTACAAGGGAACATTAAGCAGAACAAATTTAAATACAAGGGTGTCGCTAGCAATAGGCTAAAAAAAATCACATGTTTAAAACAATAATTAAGCATTTAAAGTGCATCTCGTTGTGCTGAATGATAAAAACATTAAAAATACATGAGTAAATAATCATATAAAAACTAATCCTAATGTTATTATATTCTAGTTATTAATGAAAACAGAAATTCATACATTCTAAGGTCTATAGCATCTCTTTCTTTTCAACACAGGTGCTATATGAACTTTTTCATTCAATCCAGGATACTTATCAGCTCTGCACCTTATTATCCAAGACATCTCCCTTTCCAAAGTATAATTGATAAAATCTCCACCCCTGCTACTACAATAAACCTCTTGTAAAACACAAAATAAAATGTATGCAGGGGACCTGTAGATTTAACATGCCTAGCTAAGGCATTAGTTTCATTACCTATCCTGATCTGATATATGTGCTCCCTAATTCTCTCCCTGAGCATTCTGTTCGTTTTACCGATATAAAACGAAGTACAGGCTGAACACCTAGCAAGATAGATAACATTGGAGCTAGTGCAAGTGGTGTTTGTGTTCAGTTTGAATTCATAATGGGAGATAGGATGTACAAACAAATTCCTGTTGTCAATAAAAGAACACTGATTACAGTGCCCACATGGATTAGTGTTTTGAACCTGAGAAATGCCATGACTAATGGTGGGACATAATAGTTTATTACACAACACATATCTCAAATTAGGTTTGTTCTTATAGCTAATAAGAGGTTTCGGTCCCACTACCTTACTGACAGCTGAATCAAGTGTCAATATCTCCCATCTATTTTCTAAAAAATTTCTTATAGCTTCTGCATCTTGTGTATAAAAAAGGGGGGCTCTTGCCATACTAGAAGGTGGGTTAGATGACAATGAGCTGTGATCCAAAGCAGATTCAGAATAATATGGTCTCGCTATGTTAATTCGAAGCTCACTAACTTCAGACTCCATTCTATCAAAAGCACGTGCATCATACCCTCTGTTCAAAAACATCCTTCTCATTCTATCAACCTCTTCAGTGTAGCCAATCTCACTTGGATTTAACCTAGCTGCCCTCATGATTTGACCCTTCATAACGTTATTAAAAACGTAGGTTGGATGCATACTTTGACGATGGAGTAGGGCATTCCTGTGACAAGGCTTCCGATGTATGGAAGTATTAATTAATCCACTCGGAAGTCTCTGTAAAGAGACGTCTAAAAAGGAGATAGTATCTCTGGAATAATTCAGGGTGAATTTCAAAAAATCTGTAGAATGATTAATAACATCGAAGAACAGTAATAAGTCTTCCTCAGTCCCAAACCATAAGAAAAAGAGATCATCTACGAATCTTCTATAAAACCCCATGCATTGCTCATAATAACTTAGTCGAAAAAGGTGCTGTTCTTCCCACTGGGCCATAACAATGTTGGCGTAGCTATTGGCACATGATGTGCCCATAGCTACGCCATCTTTCTGTAAATATAGTTGATCTCTAAACATAAAAACGTTATTGACCAATACCGTTTCCAAAAATAATGCCAGCAAGTCTATAAATTTATTACTATAATTTGATTTACTACGTAAAAAATCAAGAAAATATTGCACTCCCAAGGCATTAGGTATAATAGTAAATAAGCTAACGACGTCCATGCTAACTAGAAAAAAATCACTTGATGGATCAACATTTTTCATATATTCATAAAGCTCTATTAAAAACTGTTTACTATCTCGTAAGATATGGATACTTCTTTCAACCAATGGTCTTGAAAAATATTCCAAGTAAATGGATAGGGGTTCAGTTAACCACCCCTGTCCAGATACAATGGGCCTCATAGGTGGATGATGTAAGGACTTATGCACCTTAGGAAGGCCCTGTATAATTGGAATTCTAGGATTCTTCACTTTAAAATAATTATAAAGTTCGTCACTTATATCTTGTGTCACCAATAGTTCATCTAGCATGTCAAAAACGTTAAAAACCTTCTCAGTGACAAGTTTCATATCAATGTTTTCATAGAACGTACCTTCATTCAACAAATGCCTCATGCTATCTATATATTCAGCAGTATCCATTAAGACAATAGGACCACCTTTATCGGCTGGTCTAATGGTAATATTGGGATCCATTTTCAAGGCATTTAAAGCTTGTCTTTGGTGGAAATTAAGGTTCTGCTTATTCCTATGTTTCCTATTCTTATCAAAATATTCATAGATGTCATTTTCTACTAAACGTGAGTAGGTATCCAATAATGGATGTAGTTGAGGTATGTAGGTGCTATTAGGTTTAAATCTTACTTCTCTGGCATAATTATCTGTAGACTGAAAATCCAATTTAAGCTGTATGTTCCTCACAAAACATTTCAAATCAACTATGGTTTCCACTAAATCTCCTCTTGCTGTGGGTATAAAACTCAAGCCTTTATTCAAGGTATCATACTCATAAGATGTTAAGACTTTGTTAGTAAGATTAATTACTAACGAGGTGTGGTCCTCTCCCACATCTTCTTGAGTGTAGGACCTACAACCTCGTTGCCTGATCCTTCCTTTTGTGTCTCCCTCTGCTCATAGATCTCCCTCTCCCTAGTCGTTGGTTCTGAGCTATAGGGAAAGGGTGGAAGGTTGTATCACCTGTATTATCTAATCTTATAACACTGTCTGTTACAGGAACTTTCTTCCTTACTACAGCATCAGCTGTACTAACTTGAGCACCTTCACTAAGATTGGGAATCTGAATTTCATTAGAGCTGACAATTAAATGAGAGGGAGCAGCCATGGAGTCTATAGAAGTAGTAGTTGAATTTGTATTAGCATTAATAACATTAACAGTTCTAGGACTAGAACTCAAACTGACATTATTAACCTGGCCATTCATGAGTGTAGGCTCACTAACAGTATTAACTGTATTAGTATTTCTATCAAAATGAACAGACCCATTACTCATATTCATTTGCTGTACATGCCCTGCATGAACAGGAACATTGCTTATGTTCATTTGCTGTACATGCCCTGCTGGTCTGGGCCAAGTGAACACATGATTGTTACTAAAATCTTTCATGTCTCTAAGAATTTTGCCCTTCTTTTGTTCAAGCAGACGTCATTCATAGAGACTCACATTATCTATTACATTATCCAGTAACATATCAACAGTTCCATCTACATCTTTACTCTTAATACTGCTATATAATTCATTAACAGTTCTTTTCAAAGTCTCTTCTTCGGTTAGATGGAATTCCATCAAGAGTCTCATATAATTATTGCTTAATTCAATGTTGAGCTGTTGCCATTTGTACAACAGCTCAGGATATGCGTTACCTGAGGTAGGCATTTTTAAAATCCGTAGTCCTCGTGGAATAATCCGCTTTGCTAAACAAGCTTCAAAATGTTGTCGTTGAAGCTGTAACCGTTTTAGCTTCATAAACTCTCTCTCTAATTTCTGTAAATCCTCTGTGATGGAATACAAAGTTCTGGCATCAGTTCTATCATTGGCGTCTCCCAGTTGCGGTTCGTATAACAGCAACATGTTAGTTGTACCACTCACACAATCTTGAAATCTCAGCGAGTTCCGATTGGTTTGTACACCAGCCGTCGGAACACACGGAAGTTCAATGTTAGTTCCAGGTAACTCTGCCATCCTCCTCGTTCGGTGTATAAGACCAGGATAAATATATTCCGTATGTTCCGACGGCTGGTGTACAAACCAATCGGAACTCGCTGAGATTTCAAGATTGTGTGAGTGGTACAACTAACATGTTGCTGTTATACGAACCGCAACTGGGAGATGCCAATGATAGAACTGATACCAGAACTTTGTATTCCATCACAGAGGATTTACAGAAATTAGAGAGAGAGTTTATGAAGCTAAAACGGTTACAGCTTCAACGACAACATTTTGAAGCTTGTTTAGCAAAGCGGATTATTCCACGAGGACTACGGATTTTAAAAATGCCTACCTCAGGTAACGCATATCCTGAGCTGTTGTACAAATGGCAACAGCTCAACATTGAATTAAGCAATAATTATATGAGACTCTTGATGGAATTCCATCTAACCAAAGAAGAGACTTTGAAAAGAACTGTTAATGAATTATATAGCAGTATTAAGAGTAAAGATGTAGATGGAACTGTTGATATGTTACTGGATAATGTAATAGATAATGTGAGTCTCTATGAACGACGTCTGCTTGAACAAAAGAAGGGCAAAATTCTTAGAGACATGAAAGATTTTAGTAACAATCATGTGTTCACTTGGCCCAGACCAGCAGGGCATGTACAGCAAATGAACATAAGCAATGTTCCTGTTCATGCAGGGCATGTACAGCAAATGAATATGAGTAATGGGTCTGTTCATTTTGATAGAAATACTAATACAGTTAATACTGTTAGTGAGCCTACACTCATGAATGGCCAGGTTAATAATGTCAGTTTGAGTTCTAGTCCTAGAACTGTTAATGTTATTAATGCTAATACAAATTCAACTACTACTTCTATAGACTCCATGGCTGCTCCCTCTCATTTAATTGTCAGCTCTAATGAAATTCAGATTCCCAATCTTAGTGAAGGTGCTCAAGTTAGTACAGCTGATGCTGTAGTAAGGAAGAAAGTTCCTGTAACAGACAGTGTTATAAGATTAGATAATACAGGTGATACAACCTTCCACCCTTTCCCCATAGCTCAGAACCAACGACTAGGGAGAGGGAGATCTATGAGCAGAGGGAGACACAAAAGGAAGGGATCAGGCAACGAGGTTGTAGGTCCTACACTCAAGAAGATGTGGGAGAGGACCACACCTCGTTAGTAATTAATCTTACTAACAAAGTCTTAACATCTTATGAGTATGATACCTTGAATAAAGGCTTGAGTTTTATACCCACAGCAAGAGGAGATTTAGTGGAAACCATAGTTGATTTGAAATGTTTTGTGAGGAACATACAGCTTAAATTGGATTTTCAGTCTACAGATAATTATGCCAGAGAAGTAAGATTTAAACCTAATAGCACCTACATACCTCAACTACATCCATTATTGGATACCTACTCACGTTTAGTAGAAAATGACATCTATGAATATTTTGATAAGAATAGGAAACATAGGAATAAGCAGAACCTTAATTTCCACCAAAGACAAGCTTTAAATGCCTTGAAAATGGATCCCAATATTACCATTAGACCAGCCGATAAAGGTGGTCCTATTGTCTTAATGGATACTGCTGAATATATAGATAGCATGAGGCATTTGTTGAATGAAGGTACATTCTATGAAAACATTGATATGAAACTTGTCACTGAGAAGGTTTTTAACGTTTTTGACATGTTAGATGAACTATTGGTGACACAAGATATAAGTGACGAACTTTATAATTATTTTAAAGTGAAGAATCCTAGAATTCCAATTATACAGGGCCTTCCTAAGGTGCATAAGTCCTTACATCATCCACCTATGAGGCCCATTGTATCTGGACAGGGGTGGTTAACTGAACCCCTATCCATTTACTTGGAATATTTTTCAAGACCATTGGTTGAAAGAAGTATCCATATCTTACGAGATAGTAAACAGTTTTTAATAGAGCTTTATGAATATATGAAAAATGTTGATCCATCAAGTGATTTTTTTCTAGTTAGCATGGACGTCGTTAGCTTATTTACTATTATACCTAATGCCTTGGGAGTGCAATATTTTCTTGATTTTTTACGTAGTAAATCAAATTATAGTAATAAATTTATAGACTTGCTGGCATTATTTTTGGAAACGGTATTGGTCAATAACGTTTTTATGTTTAGAGATCAACTATATTTACAGAAAGATGGCGTAGCTATGGGCACATCATGTGCCAATAGCTACGCCAACATTGTTATGGCCCAGTGGGAAGAACAGCACCTTTTTCGACTAAGTTATTATGAGCAATGCATGGGGTTTTATAGAAGATTCGTAGATGATCTCTTTTTCTTATGGTTTGGGACTGAGGAAGACTTATTACTGTTCTTCGATGTTATTAATCATTCTACAGATTTTTTGAAATTCACCCTGAATTATTCCAGAGATACTATCTCCTTTTTAGACGTCTCTTTACAGAGACTTCCGAGTGGATTAATTAATACTTCCATACATCGGAAGCCTTGTCACAGGAATGCCCTACTCCATCGTCAAAGTATGCATCCAACCTACGTTTTTAATAACGTTATGAAGGGTCAAATCATGAGGGCAGCTAGGTTAAATCCAAGTGAGATTGGCTACACTGAAGAGGTTGATAGAATGAGAAGGATGTTTTTGAACAGAGGGTATGATGCACGTGCTTTTGATAGAATGGAGTCTGAAGTTAGTGAGCTTCGAATTAACATAGCGAGACCATATTATTCTGAATCTGCTTTGGATCACAGCTCATTGTCATCTAACCCACCTTCTAGTATGGCAAGAGCCCCCCTTTTTTATACACAAGATGCAGAAGCTATAAGAAATTTTTTAGAAAATAGATGGGAGATATTGACACTTGATTCAGCTGTCAGTAAGGTAGTGGGACCGAAACCTCTTATTAGCTATAAGAACAAACCTAATTTGAGATATATGTTGTGTAATAAACTATTATGTCCCACCATTAGTCATGGTATTTCTCAGGTTCAAAACACTAATCCATATGGGCACTGTAATCGGTGTTCTTTTATTGACAACAGGAATTCGTTTGTACATCCTATCTCCCATTATGAATTCAAACTGAACACAAACACCACTTGCACTAGCTCCAATGTTATCTATCTTGCTAGGTGTTCAGCCTGTACTTCGTTTTATATCGGTAAAATGAACAGAATGCTCAGGGAGAGAATTAGGGAGCACATATATCAGATCAGGATAGGTAATGAAACTAATGCCTTAGCTAGGCATGTTAAATCTACAGGTCCCCTGCATACATTTTTATTTTGTGTTTTACAAGAGGTTTATTGTAGTAGCAGGGGTGGAGATTTCATCAATTATACTTTGGAAAGGGAGATGTCTTGGATAATAAGGTGCAGAGCTGATAAGTATCCTGGATTGAATGAAAAAGTTCATATAGCACCTGTGTTGAAAAGAAAGAGATGCTGTAGACCTTAGAATGAATGAATTTCTGTTTTCATTAATAACTAGAATATAATAACATTAGGATTAGTTTTTATATGATTATTTACTCATGTATTTTTAATGTTTTTATCATTCAGCACAATGAGATGCACTTTAAATGCTTAATTATTGTTTTAAACATGTGATTTTTTTAGCCTATTGCTAGCGACACCCTTGTATTTAAATTTATTCTGCTTAATGTTCCCTTGTACTGTCTGACGAAGCCTCAGGGTGAAAGCGCTAACAGATACTGAATTAAACTGCTTGATCTTAACAGTTTGCAGTCTCATGGTGTGTTTATCTATTTTTGTGACTTTTTAAGTTGAGCGTTGCCTAGAAGAAGGAAGATACTTTTGAAGTAAGCCATCAGACCCGGCACATGGTACTGCGTTTTATTTGACAAATAAGACACACACACACACACACACACACACACACACACACACACACTAACAGATGCTCTGTTGAAGATAAGCACTCAAATACACATATCCACTGAGAGACATCCAGCTATTTCTAAAACAACAATACACACACACACACACACACACACACACACACACACACACACACACTAACAGATGCTCTGTTGAAGATAAGCACTCAAATACACACATCCACTGAGAGATATCCAGCTATTTCTAAAACAACAATGTACACACACACACACACACACACACACACACACACACACACACACACACACACACACACACACACACACACACACACACACACTAACAGATGCTCTGTTGAAGATAAGCACTCAAATACACATATCCACTGAGAGACATCCAGCTATTTCTAAAACAACATGTAAAATGTTTCCATTAGAAATACACAAGGAACAGACTACTCTTTCTTAAAAAAGAGAGAAAAATGTCCTTGAAAATGACAGGACTGTGCAATAAAAAAAACACTTGAGACCTACAGAAGTTGTTTGCCAAGTATGGTAATCCTTCTCAGGGTGGGTATTATAAGGAAATAACATGTCTTCCTGGAGTGGAGGAGTCCATTCATTTTTTGGTGTTGAACCTGACAACACTCTTGTGCAGTATGTTATCTTCACAACATGAAAAAAACTAAAAAGCAAGGTAGGTTAAAAATAAAAAAACACACAAAACAAACAATAATTCATCCAAGGCACCAACTAAATAATCAGAAGTGTTTTACTAAACCAAATTAACCACTTTCATCCAAAAGGGACTTCATCAGAATGCAAAACATACAAACTGACTAGTATTTAAATGCATATTATCCAATGAACAACATCAAACAATTAAACAATAAAAAGTAAGCTATCTAATAATTGTCTAATATAGTTAGCATTATGTAAAAAAAACTAATAATTATTTAAAATAGCTAGTATTATATAAAAAAACATTTTGCAATGATGGTTTCATTTAAGCCAGGAAATTTATCAGCCTGCAGTTTTATTTGCACATGGTCTCTTACATTTCTAAAAAAACTCTTATAATTGAATTTCCACCCCTGTAATATAAAGGTACATACTGTAAACAGTAATATGTATTTTTAAAAAGTACACGATAAAGTATGTTTATATAACCCTTTTGTTTTGTCGTCAATGCTCTTTGCATTTAAATAGCCTACAAGTTGTCATGCTAACATAAAAGGCATTACATTTGAACACAAGGAAGTATAGACAACTCCAGAGGTATTGCAAGTAACATGTTCAAAAATCTTAATAGTTCTATCAAAATTACATACCAAACAAGCTCTGATACCTGTTAGATCCATAGTTTCAGCTGCTGGAGTAGCCACGATGGCATTTCTATATTTTTAGAGTTCTTATTAAATCCCTTCGTTCAAATTTTTTTTTATCATTGGATAATATGTATTTAAATACTAGCCAATTTGTACATTTTCTAGTATGTTCTCTTCCTATAATGCTGTCAAGAACTATTTATATTTGTGTGTAAGATGACTACTATGGTACAGTTCTTAACATAGGTTCATAGGTTGGTACTAGGCTATTGGTCCTAGGGCCTATACAAGCCTAGCCATAAGAATTCCATGGCTATTTCTTCCCACACTGTTTACTTCCCTGGACCACTGTCTAGCAGGGTGACTGACGTGATCCCTGGGGTGAATTTCCTTTCTCCCATCCAATCATCAAGGTTCCTTTTGAAGAGGGCCAAGGAGGTGCTCTGCTTGACATGTATGGGCAGTCTATTCCAGAGTCTGGGGAGTCTCTGGGTCAGGAACCTATCCCTCCAGCATGTTTTGTTTATTGTGATGACGAGGTTTAGATCCCTGGAGTGTGTGGCTCTGAGGGATTGGGATTTCTTTAAGTGTAGCATGTCCAAAAGCTCTGGGTTTGATATGGCCTTATACGTTAAGCAGAGATCGCCTCAGAGTAGACTATATGTGACTGAGTATAGCTGAAGTTTTTTAAGGCGGTCAGCATAGGGCATCTGCTTTAGGCCTGTGATTCTTTTAGTGAGGTATTTCTGTGGCCTTTCCAGTTGTTGCAGATGTCTTGAGAGGTACATACCAAATGGGGCATTGTATTCTATAAGGGGTCTAATGAGGGATGAGTACAGTGGGACAATGACCTCCTTTTTTCTGGATGAAAATCCCTTAGTGATGAGGTGTGCCACATAGATGGATTTTCTGACTGTTATGGCGATGTGGTTATTGAAGGTGAGACCACTGTCCACCTGTGTCCCTAAGTCTCGGTGTTTAGTGTACTGCCACCTATGTGGTAATTCACGGGTACATGTTTTTTTCCCAAAGGGGGTAACTATACATTTCTTGGCATTGAGCTTGAGCCCATGGCTCTGGCACCAAGCATCTGTTTCTGTAAGGTCCTTTTGTAGAGTATCCACATCATTTGGGGATTCAATAATGGCTCCCAGTTTGCTGTCATCTGCGAACTTTGTTAGCCAGATTTCCTTAGTGTTGGCCTATACTTCAGAGAAGTAGATGCCAAACAAGAGCGGCCCCAGGACTGAACTCTGAGGTACTCCACTTGTCACTTGTCTGGGAGCTGGATTTGGAGTCAGCTACTTTTACAGTGTGGATTCTGTCAGTAAGCCAGTTGGCAACCCATCGAGTGATGTAGGGATTAATGCCCAGCTTAGTAAGTTTATCTATGATTCCAGAGTGGGGGATGGTGTCAGAAGCCGTGGCGAGGTCCAGATAGGCTGTGTGGACTGCCTTACCCTCATCCATGGCACTAGAGACTGATTCGAAGAAGTCAATTGGGTTCAGGAGACAAGATCATCCCTTCACGAACCCAAATTGGGTGGGGTCCAGTGTTTGAAAGTTGCCAATATCTTTGTTTATTAGTTCCATAATAATACGTTCCATGGCCTTGCAGATCAGGCTCATCAGACTGATGGGGCGGTAGTTCCAGAGATCCAATTTGGATCCCCCCTTGTGGAGTGGGATAACTGTAGCTGTGCGCCACTCAGTGGGCATGAAGCATGAGATGAGGGTATGATTAAACATGACACTTAGGTGAGGTGGCATTTCATTTTGTAGTTCATGTAGAACACAGCCCGGGATGTCATCTGGTACCATGGACACTGTATTCTTAGCTTAACATATTGGCATTACCTGCAGGAAAATATCTGCCCAACCAGCCCATGTCCCAAAACCTCTGTAAACATATGAACACAGTTTTCTCTTTATGTAAGGATACATACCTAATCCTTGATAAGGAGGCAGTCCGCCCTCATCATCTTTTTTTTTTATACCATTAAAGATGAAAGCTGTGTTCTGTGAATGGAGAGCTTGCATCATAAATCATTTTTGGGGCATTCAAACTGTAGTACCCTGCCCTTCAAAGCTATGGCTTGAGGCAGATGCATGTAAGTATAAGGGCAGTCTCCGTGCCTGATTTATGTACATGTAAGTATAAGGACAGTCTCCATGCCTGATTTATGTACATGTAAGTATAAGGGCAGTCTCCATGCCTGATTTATGTACATGTAATTATAAGGGCAGTCTCCATGCCTTATTTATGTACATGCAAGTATACGGGCAGTCCTCATGCTTGATTTATGTACATGTAAGTATAAGGGCAGTCTCCATGCCTGATTTATGTACATGTAAGTATAAGGGCAGTCTCCATGGCTGATTTATGCTCTCCCTGCCCTCCTAGGATGCAACAGGACTAAACCTGCTAAACTTCTGTAGCTATAGTGAGTTGTTCACAAACCTGTAAAATGCATATTTTATTATATGGATCACTGTTGCTTACACCTGCATAAAGGTGGCAATAACTGTAACATCAACAACTTCCGACCCATTGCTATACTGTCCCCCATTTCTAAACTTCTAGAAAAGTGTGTCCAACTTCAACTCTTACCACATCTCTTAGAAAATAACCTTCTAACCCCAACACAACATGGTTTTAGGCCAAATCATAGCACTATGACAGCCCACCTCTCCTATCTTGAGACTGTTAATAGAACACGTGATTCTGGCCAAATTGTCTCTTCCTTACTACTTGACCTCTCTAAGGCCTTCGACACTGTCTCACACAGCCTGCTATTGACTAAACTTTCAAAACTTAACCTTTCTCCCTCCTCCGTGAACTGGTTCTCCAGCTATTTATCAAATAGATACCAAGCTGTAATATGGAAAAAGGCCACTTCCTCTTTCCTTAGTACCCCCACTGGAGTTCCCCAAGGATCCATTCTTGGTCCCCTTCTTTTCAATATATTTATAAATGATTTCCACAAATCCATTCCATTCTCAAACATCATCCAATATGCAGATGATTCTACCATTATCTGCTCTGCCACATCTTCCTCTTTGCTCCAAAAGCTTACTCAAGAAGCTTTTTCAATTACTGAACATTGGATGAAAATAAACCACGTAGCACTCAATGCCTCCAAAACTAAACTAATGGTATTTACCCCCTCTCAAACTACTCCTTTCGACATAAACACATTCTCGATTACGAGTCAAAATAACTGTCTGAAACCAAGTTACTTGGTGTTCAAATTGACAACCAGCTTAATTTCAATTCCCATCTACAACTAAATATTAAGAAAACCCATCAAAAACTAGGCATGCTCTACCGTCAGAATCAGTACCTTACAAGCTCCTCTAAAATCACTCTCGCTTCCTCCTTTCTTATCCCCTCCCTTCTCTATGGGGCACCATTGCTGACTAATCTTCAGACCTCCCTAAAAAAACAACTTTCCTCTTGCTATAACAAAATCGCTAAATTCGCTAACAGCCACAGGTCCTCCACCCACCACTGTTCCTCTCTCCAAAAACTAAATTGGCTTGAACTACCTAATCATCTCATCTATACTCAGCTAACTTTAGCCCACAAGCTCATTCTCAACCCCTCTCTTTGTCCCTCCCTGTCTTCTGCCTTTAAAATGCATCTACCCGATAGAGTTTTAAGGTCAAACAATCAAAACCTACTAGAAGTTCATAAACCATCTCATCCCCCAGGCAAAAACTTACTATCCTTTACCCTAGCCCATCTCTGGAACTCACTCCCACCATCCATTTGCACCACCTCCAACCATTACATGTTCAAAAAAATCTCTTCATATACATCTAAAGTCCCAATGGGAATGCTCTTGCTCCCACCCCTCATAAATATATGATAGTTCCATCCTCCTTTCACGCTAATGTTACTTAACTGCTCCTTACAACGCTTATGTTCCTTACAAAATAACTACTCTGTATGTGTAAAATAATGTCACTTTTCTCAGCATATTCACTTCACATTATCTCTCACTAAATTGTAGTGTTTGAAAGCTTCCTGAATTTAGAGCTCAAATGTTGTATTCTTTAGTTTTGTATAATTATTATTAGCAGTCTTTTGTAAGTACCTAGTTTGTCTGTTTTTGGAGCTTAGTTTTGTATAATTTTGTATTAGTTTTGTATAATTATTAGTAGGAGTCTTTTGTATGTACCTAGTTTGTCTGTTTTTGGAGCTTTTCTCCCTAGGACTCCATTGAAAACGGGTTCTTTTTGGCCCAATGGACTGTCCTGGTAAACCAACTGCAAATAAATAAAATAAATAAATAAATAAATGTTGCAGTAAAATGTCTGACATATGGAAGACTTCCAAAGCTGTATCAGGAGAGAGAGGAGGATAAAGTGGTTTTATGTCCTTTTGCATTTTAAGCAAGACTCTGCGAACATGGAGAGGATTTGTTATGAGGTTGTGGTTACATATTGCTACTTGATAGGGGATGAACAATACTGTAGTAGGCAGTACATTTACCAAAGGGAGGTGAACGGGGAAACAGAGACCAAACTGTAAAGCAAGTATCTGAGATTACCTAAAACTATGAATGCTGGAAGTTAGATGTGAGGAAGATCTTACTGGGGAGGGAGCAGTAAACGAGGAGAAGGAAGGTGAGAAGGGGGCCATATGACAGTATTACAGAATTGTAAAGCAGCAATTAAGTTTGTGATTTATGCTGCTTGATATGAAACAGCAGCTGATTCAAATAAACTAAATACCTACTCACTGTGACCAAATTGTATTAAAAGGTGGAACATAAGTACCTAACTTTATTTTATTAGTGGTATTAATAACAACAGAATGAAATAGTTACTAAATGAAAACAAATCCAAAAATGTTTAAATTGCTAAACTGTACAAATGTCATTGTGATGAAATACATTGCATATTTCCTTTGTTCTTGTAATAAACTACTTTCAAATAATCTGTTTTAGGTATGAAGATAACAGACTGCAATGTGAATTGCAGTCAACAGCCAACACTTGTGAGATCACAGTTACATCATCCTACAGGGAACCTCCAGCAGAGGTCTCAGCCTGGAAAGGACATTGATGAGGTTTATCTCACTGATGTACCACAGCTTCCATCAGAGCATCACTGCCACCAAACCGCTGAATGTGACACTGGAACACCTGTGATACATTACTCAACAGAGTGTCTACTACCATGTACTCAGCCAGTGAAGGTGTTTGAAGAGCTTTCTCTCACTCCTACTCCAAGACTTCAGTCAGGACATGGATGCAGCAGGAACTCTGAATGTGACAGAACTAAGAGATTTCACACAATGAAAGAAACACACAAGTGTGCTGAATGCAGTAAGTCTTTCACATGGGCCAGCAGCCTGAAAAAGCATCAAGTCATTCACACAGGATTGAAACCACATAAATGTGCTGAATGCAATAAGTCTTTCACATGTGCCAGCAGCCTAAAAAGGCATCAAGTCATTCACACAGGATTAAAACCACATAAGTGTACTGAATGCAGTAAGTGTTTCTCATGGAGAATCAGTCTTCAAAGGCATCTTGTTAGTCACACAGGAGTGAAGCGATATAAATGTTTTGAATGCAGTAAATGCTTCACACAACTCAGTAGTCTTCGGGCACATCATATCATTCATGCAGGTATGAAACCACATAAATGCACTGAATGTGGTAATTCTTTCACATCTGCCAGTAACCTGAAAAGGCATCAAGTCAGTCATACAGGACTTAAGCCATATAAATGTACTGAATGTAGTAAGTGTTTCGCACAGCTAAGCAATCTTCAACAGCATTTTGTCATTCACAAGGGAGAGAAGCAATATAAATGTACTGAATGCAATAAGTGTTTCTCATGGAGAATCAATCTTCAAAGGCATCTTGTTAGTCACACACGAGTGAAGCGATATAAATGTTTTGAATGCAGTAAATGGTTCACACAAGTCAGTAGTCTTCTGGCACATCATCTCATTCACGCAACCATGAAACCGCATAAATGCGCTGAATGTGGTAATTCTTTCGCATCTGCCAGTAACCTGAAAAGGCATCAAGTCATTCATACAGGACTGAAACCATATAAATGTACTGAATGTAGTAAGTGTTTCACACAGCTAAGCAGTCTTCAACAGCATTTTGTCATTCACAAGGGAGGGAAGCAATATAAATGTACTGAATGCAATAAGTGTTTCTCATGGCGAAGCAATCTTCGACGGCATCTTCTCATTCACAAGGGAGGGAATTAACAATAAAAGGATGAAGGATCAATGATAAAACACAAACAAATGCAATTAAAACTAAGTAAGGAATATTTCAGAACACTTAACCCTGTAAACAGCACTGACATCTAGGAACAAAGTCCAAGCTATAAACCAATTTGCTCATCCTGTCCTAACTTACAGTTTTGGAGTGATTGACTGGCCCCAAAATGTGTTGGATAGATTAGATAGGAAAAACAAGAAGGATGCTTCATGCTCATCATGTGATTTATAAAAATCAGTGCATACCAAGATTATATATTCCCCATTCTGAAGGAGGGATTGGCCACTTTGAAATTGATTATATGTATAGGTCTGCAATTGTGGGACTCTCACATATCTGCTGACCTCACAAGACCCAAACATAGGGAAAGTTTTGAAACATGAGGAGAATAAATCTAAGATGACTTCTCTGCTTAATCTAGCAGAGGCTTATTGACTTCAAGCAGGAATGGAAATCAAACAGAAGTAAATAAAAATCAAACAGCAACTGAATGTTCCAGAAAACAAAAGAAATAATATAAGGTGAAGGATCAGATGAGAAGGCAAAAAATGTAGAAAAAGAATAAATATAGTTACAAGTATAGAAAACTTCTGGAAGAACCTCATGTTGATCAGGAATAAACACAAGAATGGTTAAGGAGAGGTGAATTCAAACCAAGAGATGAAAGGTTAATATTTCATAGGTTTCATAGGTTCATAGGGTTACTAGGCTTAGGCTGTCTGCCCTAGCCCATTTAATAGCCATTTGGCGCTTTCCCCTTTCGCCACCTTTAGTTTACTGAAATTTATTATATGTATTTGCTTCTGTCAAGCAGTCAGAAGTAATCCCTGTATCCCTCCTGTCTCCCGATCCCATCCATCATTGGTCAAGATTCCTTCTGAACAAGGCAAGGCCAGTGCTCTGCCTCACATGTTTTTTTTTGTTCCACAGCATAGGGAGTCTCTGGGTGATGAATCTGTCCCTCCAGCACGTTCTATTAATAACCATGTCAAGGTTTAAGTCTCCCGCCCTGGTGGCCCTAGATAGTGGGCTGTGTACACATTGCTTTATAAAGTCCATTGAACATGTGGGAGAAACAGATGAATGTAGGTTTTGTAAAACCAAACTGGAAACAGTTGCACACCTCGTTGCTGGTTGCAACATACAAATGACAGAAGGACTGTATACTGAAAGGCATAATAATGTAGCAAAGCTGTTGCACTGGGGATTGTGCAAACATTATGGTACTGAAGTGGCTGAAAAACACTGGAAAAATGAGCCACAAAGCATCATAGAAAATGAAGTCTACATCACATGGGATCATCCATTACCAGCAGTTCAAAAGATAGATGCTAGAAAACCAGATATAGTGGTCCAAGAAAAGAAGACAAGAGTAGCATTGATCATTGAAATTGCCACACACAGTGACTACAGTGTCTTGCATACAGAGAGACACAAAGTCATAAAATGTCAGGATCTGCAGGCAGAAATGAGAGCAATGTGGAAGAAAGATACAGAGCAGTTCCAGTAGTAGTAGTAGGAGCAATGGGTCTTATAAAAAATAATTTACAATTGTATTTAGATATGTTACCAATACATGTAACTCCATACGAACTGCAGAAGGAGTCACTACTGGCCACATTGCAGGTGCTGCGAAGAGCACTACTGGCTGACATCAAAGATTGAAACAAAACTAATTTCATGAACTTAAATAAATATTTTGACTTAGGAATGGGGTCCATTTCTGTCATGGTATTAGAAACCCAAAAGTCTTGGAGAAATTAAAAAAAAGGGAAGAGATAGAAGAGGGACTAGATCAACAAAAATACTAAGAAAGAAAGATGTGATAAAAGCAATGTGCAGTATATTAGAACAGAACAAGATCTATCATGCACAAATACCAAACTAAAAATTTCAGCACAGGTGGAAAAACGTAGAAGATACGTAGATAAAGGAAAAGTGCAAAATAGTCAGGTTATTGATGACCCAAAAAGGTTTTATAGAGAACTGGGAAATAAGGTAAAAGGAATTGAAAGACCACCAAAGAAGAAATAGCTACATTTTGGAGAAGTATCAATGAAGATCCTGTGGAACATAACAAAGATGCTAAATGGATAGAAAAAGTATAAGAAAGAATAAGAAGTTTAAAGATACAGCATGTGAAATGGGATGAAGTAACCTAGAGAGATTGAAACAAAGTTAAGAAAAGCCTCTAATTGGCAAACCCCAGGCCCAGATGCAGTACCTAACATCTGGTGAAAAGTATTAACATCTTTGGACGAAGATTTAGCCATGAGTAAGAACTATGTATATGTGCACCCAGAACAGACACCAACCTGGCTAACAGGAAAAATAATGCTCCTACTTAAGAGTGAACCTGCAAGCTACCCTAAAAATTATAGACCAATAACTTGCCTTCCAACGATGTATAAACTATACATAGGAATTGATGCCGACAGAGTTTATAGTCATTTAGAAGAAAACTCAATTATGGCAGTGGAACAAAAGGGCAATAAAAGAAAGTCATATGGAACAAAGGATCATTTGTTGTTAAATAAAGTCATAGTGGAGAACAGTAAAAAGGGAAGAATCTAAGTATGACTACAAAAAAGCATTTCATAGTATCTCTCACTCATGGATAAATGTGGTTAAAAATGTAAAAGTAACACCCCACACTGATTGACTACATTACAGTGACTATGAAACAGTGGCAGACCACTTTGCAATTATGATAAAGGACAAGTTGTTATTCCAGGGATATTCCTCTCTGTCACCATTACTATTTTGGCTTGCCCTTAATCCATTAAGCTGTTTACTTAACAGCTTAGGCCATGGCTATAATCTGGCTCCTAGAAAACAACAAAGTTAAAGACTTCTCACCTTCTCTTTGTCGATGATTTAAAAGTGTATAGCTCATCATATGAGGAACTGAAAGCACAACTGCAAGTAGTCAAAACTTTTCAGATGATATAAGAATGTCATTTGTTCTTGATAAATGTGCAGAAGCAACCTTTAAAGCAGGAAAACTGTAGTGCCAAAATAAAATCTGTTTTGAATAAGAATGTGATATAAAAGAACTTGAGCAAGAGTGTGTATAAATATTTGGGAATTGATGAAGGATCAACAGTAAACCATGAACGAATGCAAATGAAGCTCACTAAAGAATATTTTAGAAGACTTAAATTAATCCTGAAAACAGTGTTGACATCTAGTAACAAATTTCAAGCTTTAAACCAGTTTGCTCTTCCTGTCCTAACTTACAGTTTTGGAGTGATTGACTGGCCCCAAAAGGTGTTGGATAGATTAGACAGAAGAACAAAAAAGATACTTCATGCTCATCAAATGATTTATAAAAATCAGTGCATACCAAGATTATATATTCCCCGTTTCAAAGGAGGTATGGGCCTCCTTGAAATTGATTACATATATAGATCTGCAGTTATGTGACTGCATACATATTTGCTGACCTCAGAAGACCCAAACATAGTGAAAGGTTTGAAACAAGAGAATAAATGTAAAATGACTACCCTTCGTAGTCTAGTAGAAGCTATCAGCATCAAGCAGTAATGGAAATCAAACCAGACATAGATAAAAATCAGGCAGCAACTGAATGTGCTAAAAAAAACAAAAAAAAAAACAAAAGAAATAATATAAATATTTTTTAACTTCTACTTTACTAATCTTCTGTTCTATGTTCCCTATTTGTGATCACATTTTTGTATTGTGAAATGTTCCCTATCTGGACGCCTTTGCCTGTGTTTCTCTTTGAATATCTTTGGGGCTGCTTTTTTGTATCGATTAATTTTCCTTTCTCCTTTGTATAAATATTTCACCATAGAAGATCTCTCTTTTTTTCCCAAATACATATTTCATTTTTTAACAGTTCAAAATATAGATGTGAGAAAACCAAATACACAAGTAGCATTGTTCATTGAAATCACTACACACAGTGACTACAGTGTCTTGTGTACAGAGAGACACAAAGTCTTAAAATATCAGGAGTTGCAGACAAAAACGAGAGCACTGTGGAAGAAAAATACCCAGACAGTTCCAATAGTAGTAGGAGCAACGGGTCTTATAAAAAAGAATCTTCAGTCATATTTAGATATGTTACCAGTACTTGTAACTCTGAATTGCAGGAGGAGTCATTACTGAGCACATTGTGGGTGCTGCGAAGAGCACTTTACTGATATCAAAGATTGAAATTATACTAATTTCATGAACTTTAATCATACTTTGACTTAGGAATGGGGTCCAGTCCCATCATGGTATTAGAAAGCCAAATATTTGGAGAAATTAAAAATCAGTGAAATGTTATGAATGTACTGAATGGGGAAAGTGCTTCAAATATTACAGCAGTCTTCACTCGCATTGTGCCACTCATGTAGAGGTCTGAATGGAGAGATGAAAAATCAACAATCAAAGGAGAGTAGTATTGCCGGATCAAGTCTTGGTGAGTACCTTCATGAGGTGGACCCTGTTTTTCACAAAATCTCACCAAGACCCCACTGATACATAGACTGTTTTATTTAGCATATATCATGGACAGAAGTAGGTTAAAAAATAAAAGAAGATAGCTGAGTGCACAAAACCCAGTATAAAAAGTGCCCAATCCAGGTAGGTGCAGTGTTGCTGGGACTGGAAAAAAATGACAGTGTAGAATCCTCGAGACATGGAAACATTCCTACAATAGGAATAGTCCAGGCTCAGGGGGAGAATGGCCACCCTGTTGTAGAAGGAAGTAGTAGGCCTCAAAAAGCACAAAAACAATAGGCCAAAAAAGAGGCATAAAGATGATAGAGTGGACTATTGAAGATAACAAAGAAATGCAAGAAGCCCAGAATTTCCAGGTGGAAGATGTGCAAAATAAATAAATAAGAGATGAATTAGAAGAAAGAAAAATACTTGCACAAGAAAAACTGTCAGAAGCTTCAAATAAAAAAATATGAGTTCATTAATGCAACAGATTTATGAAAACATTATATAGACCAAGAAACCTTGGATCATTTGGAAAAAGAAGCAACTGAGGAAGTGCAAAAACATAAAGAACACTATCTGGAAATTTTTTGAAAGTTATAAAAATGAAATATGGAAATGGGAAAGAAAGAGATCTTTTATGGTGAAATATTTACGCAAAGGAGAAAGGCAAATTAATCAGTACAAAAAAGCAGCCCCAAAGATATTCAAAGAGAAACACAGGCAAAGGCATCCAGATGTGGAACATTTCACAGTACAAAAATATGATCACAAATAGGGAACATAGAACAGAAGATTAGTAAAGTAGAAGTTAAAAAATAGAAGTTGAAGTTACGGAATACCTGCAAGTGAAGGATTTAGTGCAGAAAGATTAACACAGGTTATATCACAGCATGATGGAACAGTAAGTCCCCCAATAAGGAGAAACAGGAGGAGCAGGAGACATCTGAAGAAGAACTACGGATATGGGAAAGAAAAAGAGATTTAATATACTGTAATATTTATGGAAAGGAGAAAGCAAAGCTAATTAATACAAAAAGAGCAGCACCAAAGATACTTGAAGATAAATATAGGCAAAGGCATCCGAATATGGAAAATTTTACAATACAAAAATAAAACAAAGAGGAAAAGTAGAAAAGAGACTTAATAATTGTGAAGTTAAAGAAATAGAAACTGAGGTTATGGATTACCTGCAACATGAAGGATTTAGTCAAGAAAATATAACACTGATAACATCACAGTAAGAGCAATGGATCCGCAAATTAAAGAAAAACCAGTGGAGCAGGAAAGATGTGATCAGTTGCCATATTAAGATACTTTGGAGGCTTCCCTAGGAAACAGTACAAAGTTCATTTGGAGTTGAACAGCAAAGGAAGGAATAGGAAACAGTGGCATTCTGACCCAGTTGATGTTGTGGAGTGATAGACCTGGGAGTTATATGAAAGAGCAATAGATGACATGGGATAAACCTGAAGAGAATGTGGCACAGGAAAATACTCTAGAACGTTCTGTAGAATGTCCACAGGAAATGCAGAATAAAGAATGTGCCCTCATTATAGAAGAAAATGATCTAAGAGGAGAGTTGCTTGATTTAGTAGAGATGAATAGACATATTAATATCGCTGAAAGAACTAGATTGCAGAAAGTCAAATACCAAAAATGTTAGAGGGCCTGGTAAAACAAATAAACACTGTAGTAAAGACTATTAACAGAAATTTATGTGAGATAAGACCAGTAAATCAGATATATTACCATGCAGCTAACAGAGAAAACTATAAAACAATTAAAACAAAAAGTGTCACTGTTAGAAGGGTAGAGAAGCGGGAACAGATCAAAAAAAGAAAGTTAGACATGATAAAAGCAATGCATAATATTGGAACAGAACAGGATCTAGCATACACTATTGCAAATAATAAAGTAAAAATAGCACAGTCAGAAAATCCTAGAAGATGTGAAGATAAATATAAAGGAATAGTGCAAAATAAGAAATTAATTGATGACCCAAAAAAGTTGTATAGAGAATTGAAAAAAGCAAAAGGAATACTACCAAAAAAGAAATGTACACATTTTGGAGAAATATCTATGGAGCATAAGATGTGGAAAAAGCAGTAAGAAGTTCAAATGCAGCTATGAAATGGGATGAAGTTACGGCAAGAGAAATTGAAATAAAATTAAGAAAAGCTCCTAACTGGAAAACCCCAGGCCCAGATACTATACCTAACTTCTGGCTAAAAGTATTAACATCTTTACATGAAGATTTAGCCCTGAGTAAGTACTACTTATATATGCACCCCAAACAGAAACAAACCTGGTTAGCAACATGAAAATTTATACTCTTCCTATAGAGTGAACCTGCAAGCTGTCCTAAAAACTATAGACCAATAACATGCCTTCCAGCGATGTATAAACTGTACACTGGAATTGATGCCGAAAGAGTTTATTACAGTCATTTAGAGGAAGACTCAATCATGGCAATAGAACAACAGGGTAACAAAAGAAAGTTGTATGGAACAAAAGATCGTCTGTTGGAGTCTTCTCCTTTTTAAACTAAACCATTATGACTAAGTATGGTGTGGATAGATTGCAGTAAAGCTTTTGACAGCATCCCACATTCATAGATAAAGGAGTGCTTACAGATGTACAAGATACACCCTACATCGATCAATTACATTACAGTGACTATGAAACAGTGACAGTCCACTTTGCAGCTAAGCCATGATAAAGGACAAATTGTTATCCCAGGGATAAAAAAGTCGAAGGGGGATATTCCAGGGTGACTCTCTGATGCTGCTGCTTTTCTGTATTATCCATAATCCATTAAGCCATCTACTTGACAGATTTGGTCATGGTTACAAATTGTCTCCCAGAAAACAACAAAGTGTAAAGATTTCTCATCTTCTTTTTGTGGATAATTTAAAACTGTACACTTCATAAAATGAAGAGCTGAAAGCACAACTGGAAGTGGTCAAAACTTTCTCAGATGATATAAGAATGTCATCTGGTCTTCATACATGTGCAAAAGTAACATGTAAAGCAGGAAAGTTGCAGCATAAAGAAAATATCAATCTGGAACAGGAATGTGATATAAAGAACTCGAGCAGGAGGGAGTGTATAAATATTTAGGACTTGATGAAGGGTGGACAATAAAGCATGAACAAATGTGAACAAAACACAGTAAGGAATATTTTAGAAGACTAAAATTAATACTGAAAACAGCCCTAACATCTGGGAACAAAGTCCAATCTATAAACAAATTTGTTGTTCCTGTTCTTATTTATACTTTTGGTGATTGACTACCCCCAAAAGATCAGTTTGACAGGAAAAGAAGAAAAATGCTTCACACTTATCAAACAATATATAAAAATCAGTGTATACCAAGACTGTATATTTCTTGTGCTGAAGGAGGTATGGGTCTCCTCAAAATTGATTACATGTATAGATCTGCAATCCTAGAACTGCATACATATCTGCTGACCTCATCAGATCCAAATGTAGTGAACGTTTTAAACCATGAAGAGATTAAGTCTAAGATGACCTCCTTGCTTAGTTCAGCAGAGGCATATCGGTGCCAAGCAGTAATGGAAACCAGGCCAGAAGTAGAGAAAAATTAGGCAGCAACTGAAAGTGCCAAAAAGGAAAAGAAAGAATATAAAGAGAAAGATCTGATGAGAAGGCAGGGAAGACATGTGGAAAACACATAAATACAGTTCCAAGCACAGAAAACTCCTGGAACAACCTCAAGTCAGTCAGGATCTGATGCAGGAATGAATAAGGATAGGTGAATTTAAACCAAAAGAGTAATATTTGTGTCCCAGGATAGTGGACTGCATACATGTTGGCTTACAAAGTCCATTGAGCAGGTGGAAGAGCTGGGTATGATACAGTATGGCAGAGGGTCTTTATACTGAAAGGCATAATAATGTGGCAAGACATTTGCATTGGGAATTGTGCAAACATTGCAGTATTGAAGTAGCTGAGAAGCATTGATAGTAGTCCTTGAAAAGAAGACAGAAGTAGCATTTATGATTGAAATTGCTACACCCAGTGAAAACATTGTCTTATGTACAAAGAGAGAGACAAAGTCGTAAAATATCAGGATTTGCTGGCAGAAATGAGGGCAGTGTAGAAGCGCAATACCCAGACAGTTCCAGTAGTACCAGTAGTAATGGGTCTCATAAAAAAAATTGCAGTCTTGTTTAGATAGGCTACTGCTACATGTAACTCCATATCAATTGAAGACCCAGTTCTGAGCACGTTGTGGGTACTGCGAACACCACTTTTGGTTAACATGAAAGATTCAAACAGTACTAATTTCATGAACTTTAGTAGTACTTTGACTTAGGAATGGGGTCCATTTCTATCATTGTATTAGAAACCCAAAATACTTGGAGAAATTAAGGTAGAAGTTAAGTATCTAGATACTAAAGTTATGGAATATTTGGGAAGTGATGAGTTTTGTGTGGAGACTCCAACACAGGCTGTGTCATAGCATGATAGGACAATGGGTCCCTGGACTAAGAAGCAGCAGGTGGGGCAGGAGGCATCTGCAGATTTGCCACATGGTAATGTTCTGGAGCCTCCTGCTGGAGACTGGTACAAAAGGCCAGTTGAAAGTACTCAGCAAGGGTAGGAGGAGGAAACAATGGCCACTCTGATGCAGATAATGTTGTGGATTGATAGGCTAATGGGTCTTCATATGAGTGACCCACAGATGAAGCAGGGTGCATCTGAAGAGGATATGTCACAGGAAGGTGTTGTGGAACTTTTTGTAGAATACTCACAGGAAAAAGGGAGAACAGAAGATGCTGTTAGTCCAGAAGAAAATGATCTAAGGGAAGACCTAGTTGTTTACTGGAGACCTGATAAGATAGATGTAAGAATTGAATTACAGAAAGTAAATATGATCCAAAATGTTAAAAATCTGGTAAGACAGATGCACACAGTAATCAGGACTATTAAGAGAAATTCATGTGATGTTACAAAAACAAACAGAATATATTACTTTGTAGGTCAACTAATAAAAATTCATGTCATGTAACAGAAATATGATAGATTACCATGAGTCTAAACCAGTAAAGCATAAAAGGTTACCACAGAAATGTAGAGTTACAAAGGAAAGGAGTGGAACAAGTAAAATGCTGCCATGAAAGCACTGAATAGAGAAAGCTATAAAGCAGTTAGGAAAAGAAGTATTGATGTTAGAAGAATACAGAAACAGGAACAGATAATCTAAAATACTTAGAAAGACAGATGTGGTAAAAGCAATGCAGAGTATCAAAACAGACCAAAAGTTATCATGCACTACTTCCTATAATAAACTAAAAATAAATTTAGATAAAGATGAAGTACAAATTAAACAATTCATTAATGATCCAGAAAGGCTTTATACAGAATTGAGAAACAAAGCAAAAGGAACAGAAGCACAATTGCAGTAGGTATATTTTGGAAAAAACATTTATGAAGACCCTGTTGAACATGAATAGAATGGATGGAAGAATTAAAAGAGATGGTAAAGAGCTGTAATGTAGATGATAGTAAATAGGATAAAGTAACAACCATAGAAATTGAGACCAACTTATGAAAAGTTCTTCAATAGAAAACACTGGTTGAGATGCATTACCAATTTTGGGTTAAAGGTATTAACATCTGTACACCAAGATTCAGCCCTGATTGTGAATTACTTATAGACACATCCTTAACAGACACCAATCTGGTTAACAATAGGAAAAATTATACTTCTTAAGAGTGAACCTGCAACCGATCCTAAAAACTGTATACCAATAGCTTGCCTTCTGACAACATACAAATTAAATACCGGATTTGACGCAGACAGCAAATATAATCATTTAGAAAATATATCAGTTATTGCAAAGTCATATGGAACAAAGAATAACTTGTTGCTAAATAAAGCCATAATAAAAAGTTGTAAAAAAGGGGGAAAATTTAAGTATGGCATGGATAGATTACAGAAAAGCATTTGACAGTATCCCACATTCAAGGATAATGGAATACTTACAGATGCATAAGATGCACCCTACATTGACCAGTTACATTGCAGTGACCATGAAATAATGGAAAATCACTTTGCAGTTAGGCCATGACAAAGAACAAATTATTATCCCAGGGATAAAAATTCAAAAGGAGATACTCCAGGGTGATTCTTTGTCATTCCTTTTCTTCTGTTCTTAACACATTAAGCTTTTTACTTAATAACCTTGTTTTAAAACCTTCTCATGCTTTTTGTGAATGACATACATTTGTATAGCTCATCAGATGAGGATTTGAAAGCATAACTACAAATGGTTAAACATTTTTCAGATATCCTAAAAATGACATTTGGTCTTTGTAAGTGTGCAAAGGTAAGATTTGAAAAAAAAATGAAAGCTGCAGCATCAAGAAACTATCAACATGGGACAGGAGTGTGATATAACAGCACTTGAGTAGGAAGGATGTTTAAACATTTGGGAATTGATGGAGGTTCTGCAATAAATCCTGAACAAATGAGAATAAAGCTCAGCAAGGAATACATCAACAATCTAAAATTCAAAGAAATGTCTTAATATCTACAAATAAAGTTCAAGCTTTCAATCCTATACTTTTCCTGATGGAAGTTATAGCTTTGGGGTGATTGATTGGCCACAAAAATATTGAATCAGTTAAGCACAAAACAAGAAAAATGGTTCATGCTTATCAAATGATATATAATAATCAGTGTATACCAAGATGATATATTCCTTGCTGTGAATGAGCTATTGGCCTCTCAAAATTGACTGGATGTATAGAACTGTTGTCATGGGACTACATGCATATCTGCTGACCTCATCATATCCAAACATACTGAAAGTTTTAAAACATGAGGAGAAGTCTATGATGGCATCTTTGCAGAAGCATTTCAGAATCAAGTGGCAATGTAAATCAAATTAGACATAGACATAAATCAGACAGCAATTGAATGTGTCAAAAACAAAAGAAATATAAAAGGAAAAGGGTCAGATAAGAAGGAAAAAATGGAAATTTAACAAATGTAGTGGCAAGTACAGAAATCTCCTGGAACAACCTCGAGCTGACCAATATTTGGGAAAGGAATGGTTATGGAGAAGTGAGTTGAAGCCAGAACATGAATGATTAATAATGTTGGCCCAGGAGAGAAGACTATGTATACATTGGTTTACAAAGTCCATTGAAAACAGACAAGCAGGCAAATGCAAGTTCTGTAAAACAAACGAAGAAAGAGACAAAAGTCACATTGATCACTGAAATTGCTACACTTGGTGATTACAGTGTATTATGTACAAACAGATACAAAGACATTAAAATATAAGGATTTGCAAGTAGAAATGGCAGCAATACAAAAGGCAGAAACCTGGACAATTCCAGTAGTACTAGGAGTGACAGAACTAATAAAAAAGAATCTACTATCATATGTAAATGAGGCAATTCTAAAACATTACAGCTTTCACGAACTTTGTGTGCCCTGACTTAAGGACAGGGTCTATTTCCATTAAGGTATGTAAAGAAAATCTAAGCATTTTGAAAAATTAAGTTGAGTCATAATGGAGAGATGGAATTGGGGTACTAATGAATAAGTGGAAAAATCAAGAAAAGGAGACTAAGTGTGGTGGAACTCAATTCATCCTCAAACTTAAGAAGATACCTTTACATGTGGACTTTGTTTTAATAAAACTGCACCATGATAATGCTGATACTGATATAGAGTCTGTTTTATATATCATAGAGAAAGACAGGTTAGAAAAAGCTACACACGTGACAGGATAAAAAGAGCCACTTTTGTCATAAGTATTGGTGCCAAGACTGGAAAAAAGGACTGTGTAGAATCCTCAGAAAACAGAAACATTCTTTACATGGTGTGAGCACCCCAATTGTGGCAGAAGTAACAAATGGTAAAAAATACATAAATAAATAATAGGTCAGGAGGAATAGACAGAATAAAGTGAACTCTTAGGATATAGAGATTATTTATTGCTTTTGTTATGTAGCAAATCCAGCAGTTCTACACAGGGGATGTACAATGAAAACAAGAAAGCTATTGAAAGAAAAATATTTGTATCACAAAAACTGTTAAAAACAAGTAAAACTTTAAGATCTATACTAGAGAAGATAAGAACAAAACAATACCCAGATAAAGAAATATTAGACCATCTAGAAAAAGATGAAACTGAGAAAAAGAACAAAAAAAGTGGCTATCCAAATTTGTACAAAAGGAACATGGACTTTGAAAAGCAGATGAGATCTGATATTGTGTAATATATATGCAGAAAAGAAAGCTTAATTAACAAGTATTGCAACTGCATCTTCAAACTTTCCAGTAAAAAAGAATTTAAAAAAGTGGATTTTATCGAGAACAAGTACATTTAGTGATGTGAAAAAAACAGCAAATAAGAACTGAACTGTTAAACCAGCTTTGAAGCAAAGGGTTTTGCCTGGATACTTTCATGCAGGTAATATCCAAACATGATGCCTTAATAAATCTTCAGACTAGGACACATTTAGAAAAGGGTCAATATAAAGCAATTGTTTTTAACCTTCAGAAAGAGACTTGATTGACAGATCAGTTAGACTACACAGCAGGGGAAGAGCAAGAAACAGTAAAGAGGACACTGTCAGACAAGAATGAATGATCTAAGGAAGCATCTTCTTGATTTAATAGAAATGGATAGATATATTAAGATAGACAAAAGAGAAGGGACCTCCAGTAACAGTGGACTGCCAGTGAGTCATGGGTCATGTCTTCCTCTTTCTCAGTAAGTTAAAAATCGATGTTTTCTTCCCTGTAATTTTCTAAAACCTCAGTCTTTTGGTGGAAGTAAAAGAAGTTACCAATAGGGAGATGGTCTGTGATCTATTCATGAGAAACCAAGCAGTAGCTAAAAATAAAAAGCAGTCTTGATCTCCATGCAGGCTCCCCCCACAGACTAACAGAAATGGAAGGCCAAAGTGTAGAAAATTCAACAGAAGCTTTGAGCAGTAAAGCAGTTGTAGAAGAACTGTTGGAAAAGTTAACAGATAGCAGAGAGAGCGTCTTCTGTGTGGAGACATGCGTGAATGGGTGTACCTTCATTGAAGGTTGTGCACATAAAAATCTACTGCCAATCATTAAAAAGCTGAAAGACACAACAACATGTTAAAGAACACTGAATTAATTGTGCAGTAGGTGGAAGCTGCATTAATGACACACATAGATGCAATAGAGGGATTGCTAAGTGAAGTGAGATGCTTAGGAACATGTGCTGCAGAGAGTCAAGGGAAAACAAAAATGCTTGAGGGATGAATAGCAGAGATGGTGGATAGGACTCTAAGAAAAGAATTTGCAACTTGTGAGCTTACAAACAATTGCAAGAAATGCACCAGTTGTGTATATGAAGCATGCATTGTCTGTCTGACTGGGACGGATGAAATAGAGATATTTATTGAAAGGGTGCACTGAGTTTTTGTTTCAGGGACTCTAATATAAGTGGTCCTAGGAAATGATTGTTCTTTTCTCAATATACCTAAATGAAAGAATATTGTTCTCAATTTGGACTCTAGGTTGAAAGTTGCTGGTAGGAGCTGTTAGAGTTTTATGTGAAGAGGACTTTATAATGTCAACACTAACAAAAAAGAGACAGGTTTATTCATATTATGAAACTGTTAAAGCATTTAAACTAAAGTTTGAATTGGTATACCCTGCCTGTTTCATGACATTTGTTTTCACTGAAACAAAGACATTCTTGGTTTCTGACAATGCCAGGAAAGCCACAGTAGATCAGAGTACTAGGGCAGTCACCAAGGCAGAAGAATGCTGTGTTGAGGATAACTCAGATTCACAGAGGCAGGTGAGTTATTGAGCCTTTTCCAAAAAGAAATACCAATGTAAAGAGGGCTTCCAAGTGGTGAGACATGGTATAAAAGTGGTACTCTTTACTTGACTCTGCAATTGGAGGATATACGGAGTAAAGGTACTGTCTTCAAAAAACACTGTTGACTTCAATATCTAGCAGTGATGTGAATGAAAATTGGATTGCTGTGGTTATTTACATGTAAGCTGGGGAGATGGGAAGGAAACAACACTGTGGCTTGCAAATTACTTCAATCACTGTCTTTGTATGTTATTGTGGTGTATACTGTGCCAAGCACCATGGAAATACAAACTTGTAAGATTGCTGTATTTCAATTTATTGAAAGACTGCACATTTTGGCAGATTAAATGGGACAAAACTAGACTTCTTTTGTAATGTTTCTGTATGTTAAGTTGTCCTTATTTCCTGGTAACACATAATATCTATATCTATAATAATTTTTCAGAACTGCAGTTAGCATCTTTATGGGAGTTGAAAAGGTAAAGCCAAATAATGTAGGATAGGGTCAGAGAGGGGGGTGAAAGAGGTTAATGAAGGAAGTGTGTTGGTGAATAATGGAAAAGTTAATCAATGTGTTGCTTTAAAAGCTGGAAGTGGTGAGCCTGATATTGGCATGTATGCTGTACAAGATTAAACTTTCTGAGAGATGGTGCACAGTTTATCATGGAACATGAATGGTTAGTTGGTCCAGTTAATTGCACTGAAGTGTATACCATTTTAAGTAAAGCTACATTTATCATGCTTGGTTTGCATGAAATGCACTTAAATCAAGCAGAGGTCAAGAAACTAATGAGGGTAAAATGAATTATTAGCAGTGGTCAGGTATGAGGTGGTAAGGAAGAGGGAAGTGACAATTTTAACTAAAAGGGTATTCAGATCCATTTATTTGAAAAGTTGGAAGATGAAGATGGTAGATATGCTGCTTT
Organism: Protopterus annectens; assembly: GCF_019279795.1. NCBI lineage: Eukaryota > Metazoa > Chordata > Ceratodontiformes > Protopteridae > Protopterus > Protopterus annectens. The sequence continues at coordinate 1,677,332,052 of NC_056744.1, read as the reverse complement.
TAAAGGCATGGTGGGGAGTTATATACTCTGTGTATATGCCCCTTGCCTGTGCTTGGACAGAGTTCAGGGTGGTGCTAATTAGCAAAATGACATTTAAAGGGTTCCTTAATTGTAGCAGCAGACTGGAACTGGTCTTGGATGTTAGGGATGTCAGCAAAAGGCCTAAGAGGTTTTCTATGCCAAAACAGGTCAAGCAGTTTGTTCAGTTTACCTAAGCATGTGACATAATGGGCAAGATGGGTCAGTCTGCACTTTACCTGATTTCTTGTGTATATTATAGATACTCTGGAGTACATAAGTTTATGATACTAAACAAGCATGCTTATGGGGTGGTGGAGTTGGAGATGAAGCTGATAGTATGGGACCCTACTCCACTAAAGTTGAAAGAAGAATGCATATTTAAATTAAAGCACTGGAGATGCCTCCTTTTTTCAGGAAACTTGTTTCAATGTTGGTTTAGGGAGCAAGTAAAGGATTAGTAGTGCAGTGACAGGCCCACTGGCATAAGTGAAATGCTTTTAAAACTACATTGATTCAACATTTACAACAGTATATGGGACAACTCAGATGAGTATGAAACTCTGTGTGGGTTCTTTGGCAAGACTGGATAGCAGAAGCCCAGAAAAAAAAACATGGAGGGAAACCAAGAAATACTGGTAAATACAGAAGAAGACAAGTTAGAGCCTTATACAGCGTGATTCTTTTAGTAGACAAAATCACTATTTACCCATAGGTAGAAGGAGAAGGTTCCCCAAAGATGTGAAGACGTTATTAAGGTATAAGAGGAGATTAAGCAAATAGAGTTTTAGAATTACTAGAGACACAGTAAGATTCAGGAAGTCCAAATGGTCACACTGGGGCAAAATTATGGACACACGGGCAAAATTACACACAAACAGATGCAAAAGAAAAGTAGTGACCTCTCCTTTCATGAATAAAACCAATCAAGGAGTTATATCTCGGTGACTAGAAATTTGTGTGCATGTATCTATGCATATATAAAATGTTATACATGTCTGTATATGTTAGAATATTGGTTTACTTTGAATGTTAAATTGTACAATAAACATTTAAGAACAGATAGGTCACTTAGAGAAATTGTCATAAACTGGAATGTTTATAATGAACTTTTTTTTTTTTAACTAAAGGCTTGTCAAATAATACCCTGGTGGGATCAGTGTCCCTCCTTGGAAATGTAAAGTAAAATTAGATGTTCCCTTTTCAGTTTGTCAGTATCCTGAGCTGTAACTAATCTTGCAGTTTCTCTGATCATTGCTGTGCTGAACTTCTTGTAATTACTTTTTTGGAAATTAATTTAGTACTTTTATCAGTGAACCATGGTGGGTAGATTAAATGATTCATTTCTCTGTGGGTTGGGTTACTTTAATTTCTGTGCTTTATAATGTATAATCAGGGCCTCACTATGGAAGGGGTATCATGATGTACATTTGCAGGCAGGTGACTAGTGTACACATGGGTGAGATGTGCCCGAGGTACATGACTAAAATCACATGAAACTGATTTCCGGATAAGAAGGTGAAGATGTATGTAAACAAGTCTTATTGAATGAATGAGTTACTGTGTGTCTCCATATTGACAAAATAATGAGAATGCAAGGCCTGGTAAAAACAGGGAGGGATTAGGGTAAAATAGGACGTTAGGAGTCAAGAAGGCCCAGGACCCGATAGTACATTAGGAGTCAAGAAGGCCCAGGACCCGATAGTACGTTAGGAGTCAAGAAGGCCCAGGACCCGATAGTACGTTAGGAGTAAAGAAGGCCCAGGACCCGATAGTACGTTAGGAGTAAAGAAGGCCCAGGACCCGATAGTACGTTAGGAGTAAAGAAGGCCCAGGACCCGATAGTAGGTTAGGAGTGAAGAAGGCCCAGGACCCGATAGTACGTTAGGAGTCAAGAAGGCCCAGGACCCGATAGTACGTTAGGAGTCAAGAAGGCCCAGGACCCGATAGTACGTTAGGAGTCAAGAAGGCCCAGGACCCGATAGTACGTTAGGAGTCAAGAAGGCCCAGGACCCGATAGTACGTTAGGAGTAAAGAAGGCCCAGGACCCGATAGTACGTTAGGAGTCAAGAAGGCCCAGGACCTGATAGTACGTTAGGAGTAAAGAAGGCCCAGGACCCGATAGTCCCATTTTACAGTTGAGAGTACTGGGTAATGTGCTCAGCAAACCATGGCCAGCAATCTTTTTATGTTCTTAGAATTTAGGTCTCTGAAACTGGATTGGATATTGCAGTGCTGGAAATACCTTTGTCAGAAATAATATTCTGGAGAAAGTCCAGTTGCAGGCCCATCAGCATTGTCTTCCCACATGTTATACAATGATTTACATTGTGGCTGGTAGCATGGCAATATAGCTCAGAAGGTTAAGGCTACAGTATGCTAATGGGATTTCCACAGTTACTACCTGCATTCTGTGCAATACTGAGTTATTTAAGAGACCACTGCTCCTAGGTTTCCCTTTTTTTTGCATTATTTTATATGTATATTATCTTACATAATTTCAAGGTAGTTTTGAATTATGCTTTTGGAGTCCATTATACTGTAATGTCAGTTCTGAATTATGTTTTTGCTGTCTATTATTATACTGTGGAATTATTTTTAAGTTATGTCCTTTACGGATGGAGTCAGTATGAGAAAGACTGTTCTGTGGTGTCAGAGTGAGACAAAATGTAATGGGCACCACAAAGTTATGCATGTCCGTCTCCTTATATTAATAAGATTCTATCTTCACTCACTTTGAGTAATCCACACTGGTTTCTTAGGCTGCCCTTTAGGATCTGGAAACCTGATTTTTTCTTTCTTTAGGCATACTTACTTGAGGCCCTGTTTGCTCACATTTCTTTGTTCTCCATTCATTGCAGTAATGTGTGTAAACTAGAACTTGATAATATGTTTACTGTAAGGTTACAGTATCTCAGAGAAAGAACAAGGCAGGATTACTTCTGTTTCAACTAATCACTCTTTCTCTGCCTTGGAGCAACATCTTAGTGATAATAAAGCAAGGGGATACGAGAGTGAATGTGTTTGTATTTTTCTGCTTTTATACAAATTGCAGTTGAACAAAACTATGTGTTTAACTGTTACTGCTGAATACCCAAGTTGTTTGGCTTCTGCTACATACCTACAATCAGCTGCATTACTGGCTGAGTTAAGTAAAAGCTTGCAATGATTGTACTGCATTTAATTTTTCTGTCCATTTAATTGTTTCATTGAATATTGTGTTGGTGTCTATCTGTAGTTATTTATTTTTCTATTTGATTGGTTCATAGAATACTGTGGTCTCTCTCTGTCTCTGCAATTAGTGGGAGCTATTGTGTTTCACTCCATTGATATTCAGTGTTAAACTCTTAGCCTACAGGGTTTCTCTGTATTTATAAGTGAGTCACATATCTTTGAATTTATTACTGCTGAATACCTGAGTTGTTTGGCTTCTGCTACATACGTACAATCAACTGCATTACTAGCTGAGTTAAGTACAAACTTGCAGTGTTAAAAATTGTACTGCATCGCATTTTTCTGTCTAATTGTTTCATTGAATATTGTGTCCGTGTCTCTGTAGTTTTTTATTTTTCTATTTAATGGTTTCATAGAATACTGTGGTCTCTCTGAGTTTACAATTATTTTCACGTCCACCCTCACTGTTCTTGTTTTGGTATTAATCTTGGTGGGTTTGGAATTGCCCGCCCCTCCTGTAAATTTGTGTTTGAACACTCCTCCTGGGTCTATCTCATTTGCTCACTCAACTGAGTACAGTGAGATCATATTTTGACTTCAGACACTCCTACCAGCCCCATCTGTTCAGCTCTATCCCAGCTGTATTCCAGTCTAGTGCCACTAGCTCACTTTACCTGATACAAAGAGAACATTTGTGAAGGGCAAGCCACTTAGATCCCTAATTTTGAATTATCTTATGCTTCTCCTTTCTCCCTTTCCACTTTCAAAAAAAAGTAAATAAATAAACATTTTTTCTAAGCTTGTTTCCTGCCTTTCCTGTAACTAGTCTAGTCCAGATACAGATTTGCTGTAACCAGGACTGTTTGTAAGCTTCTGAACCCCCAAAGCATTTCTGTGTTGGAGGGAAGCCTTCTAGCTTATCAGTGGGAGTGGTAAGCACTAGGTAGCCTATCTACCACAAGAGTGATTTCTGGCCCAGAAATTGTAGTTTATTCACCGTTTGGGCAGTTTTTGCATCTCTTTCAATCTTCTGGTTTAAAAGTCTGTGTTTGCACTTGTTTCCGACCTTTCCTGTAACTTGTCTAGTCCAGATACAGATTTGCTGTATCCAGGACTACTTGTAAGCTTCTAAGCCCCCCCCCCCCCTGCCGTCAAGTCTTTCTTTGTTGGATGGAATCCTTCTAGCTTATCAGTGGGAGTGGTAAATACAAGGTATCCTATCTGCCACAAGAGTGGTTTCTGGCCCAGAAATTGTAGTTTATTGGTCGTTTGGGCAGTTTTTTTCCATCTCTTTCAATCTTCTGGTTTAAAAGTCTGTTTGCACTTGTTTCCCACCTGTCCTGTAACTAGTCTAGTCCAAATACAGATTTGCTGTATCCAGGACTACTTGTAAGCTTCTGAGACCCCCCCCCCCCAAGCCTTTCGGTGTTGAAGGGAAGCATTCTAGCTTATTAGTGGGAGTGATAAGCACTAGGTAGCCTATGTACCACAAGGTCCAGGTACAGATTCTTAGTTTTAGCACTTGAATTTGCTTATTCATGTTCAGCATTTGTTCAGAACTTCTTAGCACTAAATAAGCTACAAATTACTAAAGCACTAAACCTTCCTCTTTACCTAGAGGAAAACAGTTTTTGTACTTACTTTCCTCCCTTGCTTAGAGAAAAACAGCTCTTATACTCACTTTCTTCACTTGTCTAGAGGAAAGTAGTTTTTTTATTCAAGCATGTCCAAGGGTCAGTTCCCAGTGTTCTCTCTCCTGTCTGTCTGATGAATCTAGGCATCTTGGGGCAATGTAGCAATTGCCTCATGTACACAGACAGCCCCCTCCTCCTACCACCCAACACCACAGCCTGTGAGAAATGCACTAATCTAGCCAAACTGGAGATAAAGCTCTCTCCAACCAAGACTGAACTTGACAGCTAAGAGGAGAAGGTAAACACTTGCACCACATCACACTCATCACATAGTCCCACTAAACATACACTACCAAAATCCACACATAGAAACACTAAAACATTCACAGAGGCTCTCAGTAATAATCTGTTCAAGCAACAGAGACCACCAAAGCAGAAACGCAAGCAACCTCCACCCCCATCACAACCCAAATGACACATAGCCCACAGACTCATATGCCACTCAACCACAGCCCATAAGGCAAAACAATGTACCCAAGAAACTAGTCATAGGTGACTCTATAGTCAGGTACACTGATGTCCCACTCACCAGGCTAAACAAGGAGAAGGTTACTGTCAGTTGCCTGTCAGGTGCCAGGATCTGCCACATAACCCATGCACTCAGGTCACTCCACAACAAGTACAAATATGACTCTGTCATTGTCCATGTTGGTGTGAATGACCCGAGATGTACCTTCCTGGACTACATGAAAAAAGACATGGAAGAGCTCTCCGATCTTGTAGCCCAGGCAGGTATGACCCTAGCCCTGAGTAGCATCCTGCTATTTCCCAGAATGATACTGCAGTACAAGGACAAAATGATTGACTTCAACAATTGGCTAAGCTTCTGGTGTCATTCTAAGGGGATCCAGTATCTGTCTGATTGGGACGACATGGTCGACAGACCACAATGCTTTACCAGAGATGGCCTGCACCTGTCACCCCTGGGATTCCGGATACTGGCTAAGGCTCTTGCTGCCCCTATAGTGCCTTTTCTAGGCAAGGTTCAAATGACAAATTCACCACCATAACAGGAACAGGCAAGCAAAAACTGAGGGTAATGCTACTCAATGCTAGAAGTCTAAACCTCAAAATGCACTTCTTAAAATGGAGAACATCAATATCTGTGCAGTGACTGAGACTTGGTTCAAGGCTCCAGAAAGCACTCCTGCATTGCCAGGCTATAACTCCTACCACACTTTTCGGCCACCTAACCTGGACTGGAATACCAAAGTGGGAGGTGTGTCCATATTCATTAAGGATATCCACACCTCCAGGATAGTTGCTCAGCATAATGCATCAACTAACTCTGGGCAAGACTGCAATCCAAATTGTAGCTTGCTACAGATCCCCCACCATGCCCCAGGATTCCCATTCTTCTTTTCTTGATATACTGGAAAATATTAGGGTTCAACCAAACACCCTAATAATGGGCGATTTCAACTACCCCATCATTAACTGGGAAAACTACTTATGTACCAACTCCTTCACTCAACCCTTTCTGGAATTCATAAATTCCAATACCTTGGATCAGCTTATCCACACCCTAACCAGAGGCAACAATATCATTGACCAAGTCATTACCAACATGAGTGACTGGTGTTCCACACCTGAAGTCAACTCCTCGTTGGTCAGATCCAACCATAAGCTAATCACCCTAGATATCCACATCCAGGTCTACATCATAATATCGAATGTTATAATATTGAACCCAAAACCATGAAAGCTAAAAGCCCCAAAGACTGAGAACAGCGATTTTTTTTCTACTGGGAAAAAAAATTGCTGTTCCAGCACAAAACATGAAACACACAAACACTACAAACTATTTCTAATGTGGGGGCTTTGCCCCCCACACCCCCCTACTTAAATATACCAACTCTGAGATCGCACAACAGTGGAGGAAATAGCGAAGCCGCGGAAACGGCCCTCCGAATTCTTTCCCTGGGAAAGAATTCAGTGTTCCACGGCTTTGCTGTTGTCATTCTTCGAGGTTTTGGATTCAATATTACAACATTCGAAGTTTTGAAATTTCTGTGTTATGATATAGACCCTCCACATCCCGTCCCCCATCCCCCATTAAGGAAATCACGGTAAAAAAATTTCTCCAAAACCAACTTCATTCTTCTTAAGACAGAAGTGGCGAACTTCATGACACCCATGCAGATGGACAGTACAGTTACAGCTGCTGAATCCTACACAGATGCACTCTATAAGCACTTACATGAGTGCATGGATCATGCTATCCCAATCAGAACCAAGACGCTGACCTCCAAAAACAGGAAGCTAATCTGGTGGTCCCCTGCCATAAACAAACTCTACAACAGAAAGAAGAAACTGTTGCAAAAGAGAGTAAAATCCCATGAGTGGAGGAGTTCCCTGATCAGGCTCAGTAAGAAGCTGAGATCCTGTATAAGATCCTCCAAAGCTAGCTACGAAAACAAAATTGACACTGATACTAGGGACAAAAACAAAGCATTCTATAGCTATGTCAAGAATCTCAATGGCAACACCCAGATCTGCTCTGAGTTACAGCACAATGGCATGACAATTACAGAACCAGCTGATATTGCCATCATCCTAGCAGATAGGTTCAGTGCTAACTTTACCCCCTCTCACCACCTAAAAGGCCCATATCCATACAGGGAGAATGCAGAGTCCCTATAATCACAACTACACAGGTAAAAGCTGCACTCTCTAAAGCCAAAAACGCACCTTCCATGGGACTGGACAGCATCATAGGCTGCATTTTACATGAACGTCAGAATGAACTGGCCCCCCACCTAAGCACCATGTTCAATCATAGTCTCACATCAGGCTTTGTGCCCAGTGAATGGCAGACAGCAACAGTTATCCCACTCCACAAAGGAGGAACCACCATTGATCCCGGGAACTATCGCTTGATTAGTCTGATGAGCCTGGTCTGTAAGGCCATGGAATGTATTATCATGGAACTCATAAACAAAGACATTGGTAACCTCCAAACTCTGGACCCCACCCAGTTCGGGTTTGTGAAAGGCAGATCATGCCTCCTGAACCTGATCGACTTCTTTGAGGCAGTCACCAAAGCTGTAGACGAGGGTAAGGTGGTTCATACAGCCTATCTTGACCACGGCAAGGCTTTCAACACCATCCCCCATTCTGGAATTCTAGCTAAACTCCCTAAACTAGGTATAAATCCCTACATCGCAAGATGGGTTGCCAATTGGCTCTCTGACAGAACCCACACTGTAAAAGTTGCAGACTCCAAACCTGACTTCAAAAACAGTGACAAGTGGAGTACCACAGAGTTCAGTCCTGGGACCTCTCCTGATTGGTATCTACTTCTCTGAAGTACAGGCTAACACAGAAGGCCTTTGGCTAACGAAGTTCGCAGATGAGTGCAAACTAGGAGCCATAGTTAAGTCCCCAAATGATGTGGACATCCTACAGAAGGGCTTCACTGAGACAGATAACTGGTGTCAGAGCTATGGCCTCAAGCTCAATGCCAAAAAGTGCATTGTCATCCCCTTTGTTAAAAACTCAGTACCCATGAACTATCACATAGGTGGCAGTAAACTTAACACCAAATGTGTGATAAGAGACCTGGGGTCTCAGGTGGACAGTAGTCTCTCCTTTGATAATCACATCACTACAGTAGTCAGGAAATCCTTCTACATGGCACACCTCATCACAAAAGGGTTCTCATCTAGGAAAAAAAGAGGTCAATGTTCCCCTCTACTCGACACTCATTAGGCCCAGTATAGAGTTCAACACCCCTTTTGGAATGTCCCTCACAAGACATCTGCAGCAGCTGGAAAGGCCACAGAAGTACTTCACAAAGAGGATTACTGGTCTCAAACAGATACCCTGCACTGACTGTGTCAAAAAACTCCAGCTTTACTCGGTAGCATGTCGCCTACTCCAAGGTGATCTCTGCCTAACATATAAAACTATGTCAAACCCAGAGCTGTTGATATGCTACACCTAAAGAAATCCCAATCCCTCTGAGCTACACGCTCTAGGGACCTAGACCTTGTCACCACAATAAACAGTACATGCTGGAGGGATAGATTTGTGTCCCAGAAACTTCCCATACTCCAGAACAAGCTAGCCATCTATGTCAAGCAAAGTTCCTCATCAGCACTCTTCAAGAAAAATCTTGATAAGTGGATGGGAAATAGGAAATACACCCTGGGGATCACATTGGTGGCTCTATTCAACAGGGGCACAGGGAAATAACAACAGCTGTAGGTTTGACATTGCTTTATATGTCAGGCAGAGATCACCTCGGAGTAGGCGATATGCTACGGAGTAAAGCTGGAGTTTTTTGAGGCGGTCAGTGTAGGGCATTTGTTTGAGGCCAGTAATCCTCTTTGTGAGGTACTTCTGTGGCCTTTCCAGTTGCTGCAGATGTCTTGTGAGGTACATTCCAAAAGTGGCATTGCACTCAATGGTTCTAATGAGTGATGAGTAGAGGGGACAATGACCTCTTTTTTCCTGGATGAGAACCCTTTTATGATGAGGTGTGCCACGTAGAAGGACCTCCTGAATACTGTGGCAATGTGACTATCAAAGGAGAGACTAATGTCCACCTGGGTGCCAAGGTCTCTTATCACGCATTTGGTGTTAAGTAGATTGCTGCCTATGTGGTAGTTCATGGGTGCAGAGTTTTTACCAAAGGGGATGACACTGCACTTTTTGGCATTGAGCTTGATGCCATGGCTCTGACACCAAGCATCTGTCTCAGTGAAGCCCTTCTGTAGGATGTCCACATCATTTGGGAACTTGACTATGGCTCCTAGTTTGCAGTCATCTGCGAACTTCGTCAGCCAGAGGCCTTCTGTACTTCAGAGAAGTAGATACCAAACAGGAGAGGTCCCAGGACGGAACCCTGTGGCACTCCACTTGTCACTGCCTTGAGGTCAGATTTGGAGTCTGCAACTTTTACAGTGTGGGTTCTGTCAGTGAGCCAGTTGGCAACTCATCTTGTGACATAGGGATTTATACCTAGTTTAGTGAGTATAGCTATAATTCCAGAATGGGGGATGATATCGAAAGCCTTGGCGAGGTCAAGATAGGCTGTGTGAACCACCTTACCCTCATCCACAGCTTTGGTGACTGCCTCAAAGAAGTCGATCAGGTTCAGGAGGCATGATCTGCCTTTCACAAACCCAAACTGGGTGGGATCCAGAGTTTGAGGGTTACCACTGTCTTTGTTTATGAGTTCCATGATGAACGTTCTATGGCCTTGCAGATCAGGCTAATAGGTCGATAATTCCCAGGATCAGTTATCATGTAATATTTTATATGCCCTACCAATTGTCCTTTATTAAAAGCTGTACCTGTTCTATATTCATCTAAAAACTCTACCAAAGCAGGTCTTTCACTTAAAATTCCCATATCCCTTTCTCTTTGCTTGTACTCTAGTATGTATCCCTGATAGGGAAGGCAGTCTCTAGCCTGAAATACAGATTTTTTTGTCCCATACCACTTTATTACCTTTCCTGATTTAGTTATCTGCTCCCAATGTTTTGGTTCCTTTGCCAAGTTTCACCAGTAAATCCCAGCCCCCTCTTGCCTATTTTTGCACCCCTACTTGCAGTCATCCCTATTGGCAAAATCTTCTTTATCCATTCTCATGCTGGCTTAGTTCATAGAATTCCTTGGGAGATACTTTACAAATATAATATTCTGTATGGTTATTATTCTCCTAAAGGTTCTGCATCCAAAACCCACACTCTCTATTTTTTAACCTCCCCCTTGCTTCATCATCATCCCTTTCCATTTAGAATTAGAATTGTCTGTTTGTGTTATGCATATCAGCCTTAACTGTGTAGCTCTAAAATATCCCTTCAAATCGGGTAAACTTAAACCACCTTATTCTGTTGGAAAGATCAACGTATACCACTTAACGTTTGCCTTCTTCCCCTCCCAGATAAATTCCTTCAACTCTTTATTACTGTGCACATCTTCTCCTCTGGTTGATAAAAGTATGCAGGACCCATACATAAAACTAAAAGATAGACTTAGAAGAAGCAAAAGGCAAAACAAACAGCAAAACACCAAGAACCATTTCACAAAATAAGATTGCCAACAACCAAAACAAATGTTTAGTGCTTTTGTTCTTTTCATATTACCAGAACTTCATCAGAAAACCATATTACCAACATATCCAGATTTAAATGAACAAACAGAAGTGTTAGTTCATTAATAACTTAGATCTGTTTAAAAATGGAACACAAAGAACAATACACTCAATAAAAAACAATATGTACAGTAGTTACAAAAACTATATAAAGGATTGTTAAGTGTTTTATAGCATTTTGCTGATATCTCAAGATAGTGCCCAGAATTCTTGCATGCCTCAGAATGTTTACAAAATGTACTGTTAAGGTTACCTTTCTTAATATCAAGCTACATTTCTTTAATTGGCATTCGGTCTTGCCTACATGGAATGCATCACCAGAGATGCATTGACTTAAATAAACAATTGCCTTGGTATTGCAGTCAAACTTACCAGGTTAAGTTAAACTGCTGTGGTAATTCTTAAAGATACTTTTAGTGTCTAATATATTGCGACATTATTTGCACCTACTGCATTTATTCATTTTACATTTGGTAATGTTGACTGATCTAGGCAAAGACTCATAACTTTGCTTAATATTAACTCCTCTTAAAATACTTTTTGGTTCAAAATGCAGTTTTAAAAATTCTTCTGAGAAGCTTCTTTTCCAGTTCTTTAGTAGTACTTTTCTAACATCCTTAACTTTATTTGTAAATGTACAAATAAAAGCTGTACTAATGTTACAGTGTTCTTTTTCTTCAATGAAAGAGACTTGTCTACAAGAATAGGCTGGTAGTTTAAACTTACAAGAATAGGCTGGTAGTTGAAGCTTCTCTTAGAACAAACAAGTTCTCGGCATTTATGTATAACTTTTCTTGGGGTAACCCCTTGCCAAAAATGTCTGTTCTAATTTCTGAGTTTTTCTCAAATAAATAATTGTCTGAAATCATTCTCAGCATTCTAATCATCTGCCCTTTAACAGTAGCCTTCTTCTGAAAAAGAAAAACAAATGACCTCTGAAGCAATGCATATAACTGTTGGAAAATGTTTTTCCTGTAAATTGTAGAATGAAATGCTCTCAAAACATTGTCTTTATACAGTTTGACATCTAAAAAATGAATGCTTTTCTTAGAAAATCCATAAGAAAATTAAAAAAAACTGGTAGAACAATTTAAGGCTTTAAAAAACTCATCTAAAGTTGACTGATCACCTGCCCATAATATAAAAATGTTGTCTTGGTATCTTGCATACAGGTTAATGTGTGAACAAAATTTGCTGTTTAGTATTTACAAAGAATCCCACTCTGTCAGTACTAAATTGGTGTATAACAGAACTCTAGCTGCACCCATTGCTACACCTGATTTTTGCTTAAAATATGCCTCTTCAGGGAACATAAAATTATTCTTTAGAAAAATGTCCATAACCATTTCAGTAATGGTCAAATCATTACTAACCAAAAAATAGCACTAGAACTGGTACCAAACACCAACAAAATGTGTTTGAACTGATTTTTAAACCAGCTTTTGGATCTTATTATTGAGCCGACTATTTTCCTTCACCTGTGGTACTTATTTCCTTCAAATCATTACTGTCTAACCAAGGGCATTTAATATCTGCTTGTATAAACCAGTTCATGCATTCTTCATGGGGAATAACAGTATATAAAGTCTTGATATCTCCTGTAACAAAATAACTGTCTTCAGTGTACCCAATCTCCATGATTTGATGCAAAAAATGCCATAGTCTTTCAAAAGATGAGGAAAAATGTTCAAAGCCCTTTTAATTTCCTGTCCAGACAGACAGCTAATAGCTCAGTAATACACCCCCTTGCTGATACTATCAGCATGAAAGGGGATGTTTTGCAAATCATCATGAACTTTGGGTATACCAAAGATAGCTGAAACTTTGGCAGAATAAACATTTAAAAATTGAAAAGTCTCATAATTAATCTTGTTTTGTAACAGCAAATCCTCTAAAAGATACCTTATTTTAGCTTATGCAATGTGTATAATATTCAGAGAAGTTCTCTCATAAGTTAAAGTATTCAACAAAGCAAACATCTTGGTGGAATAGTCTGTAGTGTTCATGATAACCAACCCTCCACCTTTGTCTGGTTTCATGAACCTTAAAGATTTGTCATAAGATAGTTTACATAGTTCCAGTCTTTCATTTGTTAAGTTACTATGTTTATTGACAGAATGGATGTTATTCTCAAACCCCTGTAAAACTGCTGGAAGTGTGGGGTTAATACAACTTGCTCTCTTAAATGTGTTTGTTGACTGAATATTATCTCCAAAAAGAAGATATAAATTAAGCTTTCTAACAAATAATTTTAAATCAATAAGTAAAGAAGCTAACTATACTAGAGTGACTGGAAAGAACAAATGTAAAACCCTTTTGAAATAATTTAAGATGCACTTCTTCTACTTGTAAATCACTGTAATTGAAAATCAAAGAAATTCTCCCTAGAATGTACATTTAGTTGAATAGGAGTAGATAAACCAAATAAACCTAATTGTAATGAAAGGTTTTCTCTGACTGTTCATGTTCGACCATTAGTGTGTGATAGGCCACCTCAGATAGTGCCCATTCTGATTTTTCTTCTGATTGGCTGATCTCTCTGGTCTGTGAACTGGAGATAACACTAAAAAAATCTTCAGCTGCAATGTTCCCTGCATTGATATTCTCAGTGTCTGCATTCTCACATGGAAAATTAGACTGTAACCAGGGACATCATTGGTCTCTGGACTTGTTTTGTTATAAAGAGGTGCCAGCTAAACTTTACTCAGTTCATAGCCAAGTTTTATTTGATTCAGCTTCTTAAGTTTCCTTTTAAAATTTTCATTACTTAATGCATCCACCTTAAGCAGAACCTGTTGGTAATTGTGTTCATGTAACTGAAATACTAAATCATTGGTGATAGGATTATGAATAATTTAACTTCATCATCAAGCTTCAGTAACATTTTGTTGTTGTGATCAATTAGACTGGCCATAATCTCCAGTCCCACTCTATCAAATAAATCAATGTGTCTCTGATAGGCAATGTAAGTATCAGACACACCATTTGGAAACTTCCAAACTCTGAGTCCCTTAGGGACTCTCTTGTTTCTCAAACACTCTATCAGAAAATTATTGTCTAAAGCCAAAGATTTGTATTTGAACAATGCCTTTTCAAACAAATGAAGTTGCTGTGTAACAGTTTTGTTAACTGGGGTCACATTGTATTGCCCAAAACTAGGCAAATTGTGTAACCACTGTTGAAAATCAGCACACTCTCTGGTTTGATGAGAAGAAGACTGCTGTTAATTATTACTAACAGTACCTGAAAAAGGATCATTGTCAATACAATTCATTTCAACATTCCTGAAATCCGCTCTTTCTTCTAATTGTGATGGTGGAACATAGGCACTCAGCTGGCGAACAAGTATAGTATGATTACCAGGAAGCTAAATGCCTCCAGTCCTGCTAAACAAGTCTTGCAATTCCCTCAAGGAAGGTGGAAAATCCTTGGAATGAAAACCAGTAACCAAAAAAAGTGGAAGGAAACTAGAGCACTCAGAGCAAAGCCACAAGAACACAAGGGGGACATGCAGACTCTGCACAGAAGGCACCCCAGCTGAGAATCAAACTGGGGAACCTCTTGCTGTGAAGTGACAATGCTATCCACTGTGCTGCTCATAAAGGACAGGTATATGCTTTGATGAGATTTGAACTCATGATCACTGGTTTACTAGACCAGTGCTCTAACCCCTGAGCTACAAGGCTCAAGATAACTACAAAAATTTAACATGGGAATGGAGAAAGGATATTCTGCCAATAGAGATGACTGCTGTTAGGGATCCAGACAATAGGCAAGGGGGAATGGAATTTATTGGGAAAACTGGCAAAAGAACCAAGGTATTGGGAGAAAATAATAAGAGAGGGAAATGTAATAGAATGGGAAGAAGCCAAGAATTTATTTGGACTGCAGGCAAGAGATTGCCTTCCATATCAAGGATTGATATTAGAGTACAGGGAAAGAGGAAAAAATAGGGATCCTAAGCAAAAGACCAGCACTGGTAGAGTTTTTAGTAGAATCTAGAAGAGAAGCTGCTGTTAAAAAGGAATAATTATTAGAGCATATAAAATATTGATAACTATAAGAATCAATCAGAGGAGGTTAGAAAGGATTGGGAAGAGAGGTTGGATAAGCAATTCACAAAGAAGCAATGGGGGAGATATATGCATGTCTCCCAAATATGCAACAAAGTCTTCAAGATTTAGGACATTTGCTTGGAATTGTTTACAAAGGCCCCAAATCGACTCCAAAGAATTTTTCCTCAGGTTGACCATAAGTGGTGGAGGTATGATGGGGAAGAAACAGGTAACTGGGAGCATATTTTCTGGGAGTGTAATGAGTTGGCAGACTTTGAAGATTTCCTGCAGACTACTCTGTCAGAGCTACTGAGTGAGCAAATTGATGTAACTAAGGAAATTATTTTTTTAGCTATGATACAGAATCGCCTAGATATAGTAAGGCCTTGCTGAGTCTAATTATTGTGGCTGCCAAAAAAGCAGTTTACTAGAAAATAGAAGTCAAAGTGTAAACCAATGGTACTAGAAGTAGTGAATATGGTAACAGCGATAAAACAACTGGAATTGGGATGTTTAGAATAGGGTAGAAGCAAATTGCATAGAAAAAATGGGAATTGTGGGAAAATACATGCAGAGGAAGAATGAGGTTTAAAAGAAGGCAGGATTTGAATGAGGTATGTAATGTTTGACTGACAATGACTGGATAGATTATAAGTGATGTATAATGTTTGCAACTAAAATTGTCAATATTTTTTGTTTTCATTTATATAGATGTATGATGGTTTATGTCATATATGACAATTTAATAAAGATGTTTCTTGTTTGAAGAAAAAAAAACTACAAAAAATGTACCTATTCCCATGTCATGCAGGCTTAGACAAATTATTTTGTGGACCAACATGAGGTAGTAAGAGAAAAAAAGACGGTGAGACCTGTGGCAGAAAAACACGGAAAGGAAAAAATGAAAGGTACTGGGAAGCTTTGAGAAAATAATTTACATCCAAGTGATCTTACAGTGAGAAAAATGTTTGTGATATAGGCTTAACCCATTCTCTATAATGGAGACATTTTAAGTTTGTAACTTCCAATGGGTGTGGCCTGAGCCTTTTGAAAAAAAAAAAATAGTGTCACAATTCAAACATATGTTTGTATCTCTAGATCCATACATCCATAATGTAAATGGCAAACTATTCTGTACAAAGTAATCTTTGCAGTGACTGCATTCATTCAGTTCTTGGTCTTAAAATGGATTTTATAAGCCACAGTAAATATTAATTTTTGTAATGTTGTATAAACACCTTATGATATCTCAGTGACTATTAATGCACACACAGTGCCAATTGTGTTTTTTATCTGACTGTGAGCTTTCATGTGAGGCTAAGCCATTCTTTCTGTGTCAGTTGATTGTTGAGATATTTAGAGAAGTCTGTGAAAACTATTACAATACAAATAAGTAGTAAATAAGTTTTAGTATCTCATTAGCTGCATTAGACAGATCAAATATCAATACTGTTGTGTTCACCATAATGTAAGCTTTAAGATGAAATCTAACAGTTTTATGGAGCATGGTTTTGGAATTACTGTATATATGAAGAGGCAAGATATGATGCCTAGAGGTATTACAAGAATGATCCTAGAGAAATGTTTGGATGAGTCATTAGACTTTAATGAGTTAATACATTACAAGGTAGAATTTTACTTCAGTAGTATAATAATATAAACCACAGTCAAAAAAGCAATGATATAAACCTACGTATTTGTAGCTTGTCAAAAGGTTTTTGGCCTACTTACAAGAGTGTTAGGCTACACTGACATTGGCCAGAGAGGTAAGGTTTTCTTCCCTGTTCTGGAATACACCCTGTCTGGTAGATGTTATCAAGTAAACTGTAGACAAATCCAAGTCAAAACATATTGGTTAATTACTGTTAGTTTATGAAGGGAACATGGCTGCATCACAGTTATTATAACTTGCTCCAAATTCAGTCTTGGGGCTTTTATGCTGTTATATATCACATAATATACATTAACCAGTATAGCTCACAGCATAAAATTCTACAAGTAAACAAAAACTGAAAAAAAAAACATTAATGTGTTGCAACTCTGAACTAATAAACCCTAACAATTCCCAGCACTTCTCTGTACCTCCATTGTTTATTCAGTCTTTGGGTCAATCACTTGGAATGCACTCCTAGAAATTAAAGTAGCTCCCATGTTATATGCTTATTAATTCCTTAAAGTTGTTTCTTAAATACAAACAATGCTTGCCTCGTAACTGTGGTCTACATTTTTCATTTGTAGGGTCTTTTCTGTTAAACCTATTGAGTTTAGAAAGCCTGGTGTGGGATAATATCTGTCATACAGGTTTTAATCTAACTATTTTGATTCATTTTACAGTGCTATTAAGGTTCTTATGCTGCTTTTAATCCCATATTTTGACTTGTTTTGAAATGTTATCAAGTTCTATTATATATCTGAAGCTGTGCCATAATGTTGTAATTCCAAAGACAGTGTGTTGTATTTCTAGTATTGTGATTATCTTTCCCTTTTTTGTAATGAAGCCATGGCTATAATGGATGGAGATGATTCAGTCTACCAACTTCCAGAAATAAATGAAAGATAGTCCCATTTTGTATTACTTTTGAGACTAATTATTTTTAACTGTCTAGGTTGTATGCCTGCATTTCAACTTTTCTGTCTAACCCAATGCTTCTATAGAGCATGAGGTAAGGTGACCATTGGAAAATGTCTACGAAGGACACCATTTCTGGCATGGGTCAGCATCCAGTGTTTTGCTGTGCGGAGCTCACAGACAAGGGTCCTAAATTAAATCTTCTCCCAAGTGTAGAATTATAAACTATTGTGTTAACAGCTACAAGTGCAGGTCTGCTTCAATTCTCAATAAAAAGTTTCCATAAGAGTTAGAGAGTGAACCATAATTTTAGAGTCATGTCACTAGCTTGGAAAGCAAAAGATTTATCATTCACAGTCTCCCTTCTCCAATCAGAGCTAGGAGCTACCTCCAAAACAGCTGCAGAGAAACTGAAAAAAAGATGCTTAAAGACAAACTGATGGAAATACTCATTGTTTCCAAGACTCCATCCCTGATTATGTCTCTAAACAATCTCGGCTTGATTAGAATTCTGGGTGCTAGAGGATTTAGAAGTGGTGGAATCTTGGGATTGTAGCTAATAAAACAGAACTGGTGGAATCCTGAGATTATAGCTGTTTTATTAGCTACAATCCCAGGATCCCACCATTTCTGTTTTATTAGCTACAACCCCAGGATTCCACCAATTCTGTTTTATTAGCTACAATCCCAGGATTCCACCACTTCTGTTTTATTAGCTACAATTCCAGGATTCCACCAATTCTGTTTTATTAGCTACAATCCCAGGATTCCACCAATTCTGTTTTATTAGCTACAATCCCAGGATTCCACCAATTCTGTTTTATTAGCTACAACCCCAGGATTCCACCAATTCTGTTTTATTAGCTACAATCCCAGGATTCCACCAATGCTGTTTTATTTTTCCTCATCTCTTTCAACTTGGACTCAGGGGAGGCAATCTCACCAAGAGATGTGGAAGCATATGTCAGCTGGAAATCATAGGTGTGCAGAAATACATACATTGGGAACAATTCTATACCCAATGTGCTGAGATTTCCAGCAAAAGTAGAGTTAAGGGGAATGGTGGTTTTAGAAGCATAGCAAAAATGAAACTGTCTATTCATCATTGGCTAAGCACTATAGAGTCAAACGATTCTAGAGTAACTGCAGTAACTTAGGCAGCATTTTTACATAGATAGCATGCAAGCATTTTACGTAATGATTCTTTGTAAAACCAGGAAATGCAAGAATTTCTTAAAGACAACCTACTAAGAAATAGCTACATTATTGGCAAATGGTGGTGTTAGTCCTTATTAAAAAAGGAGTACCTGCAGAGGAGTTATCATGTTGTCTTCTCATAATGAATCAAGTAAAATCATGCCATATTAGCTAAGGAGAATTTTTCATTCCATTACACACAGATTGGGCATACTAAAGCTGTTAGGCACTGTCAGCAGGAACAGCTGCTTCTCACACTTCTTGATGCAAAAAGATGCGTGTTATACATTCACTAGAAATTGTAGATTGCCAGGTATTGCATAGGTATCCTGTGCAAGCATGACTTGTAGTTGCAGTTAGAACAGCTGACATTAAAATATAGATGCAAGTAATATGCTTGTGATATTCTCATGGACAACAACATCCCACCTCTAAAGATACAAGTGTCAGAACAACATAAATATCTAACCAACAGATAGTTCATAGGTGACTTGTAGGCTAATGATCCCAGGGGTCCTTTTTAAGCCTAACCATGTGTTGTAGAGGTGATCACCAAACCTTTTACTTTGTATATCTAAGGTATGCAACTTAACCACTATGCCAACCCCAACCCTGTCCTTGTTTACATTTGCTATACTGACTGAGTTATAAGCAAAATCCCTCCCTCACCAAAAAAGCTACACTGATCTTAATCTTGTCAGTTGACATTTTCTGAAGACAAAGTATCAAATATCAAAATGCTATTTCAAATACTTCAAATGTTAGCTGTCAAATACCAAGCCATGTTTTCTTATACATATCACAATGCATTTGTTAAATACCAAAGTTTGCATCAGATATTCTTGTCAGCAAATTTTTTTTATTGAGATACATACTTATCAAAGGTCAAATTTCATTACTCAGACATGTACATATATAATGATGGTATAGTATGCGTACCCTGTGTTAAAATCTGATTTAATCCATCTGGTAATGTGCAAATCATAATTTTGTGCATAACCTTTGCTTTCATGATTATTTGCTTGATTGTACAATATAACTCGGTATTTATGCTTTTATTCATTCAAGCAAAATCTGTATTAGACATTCAGTGTTTTCTAATTTCCCATGTCACATGGTCATTTACCATTAAGTATTATACACAATTCTGGAATAAATGAAACCTAATTTGTCATATCTTGCATACTGCTGAGTGACTTTTACTACGTGTTTTCTTATCCTCTGGTAATTGTATAACTGTTCTGATAAACTTAGATTTTACAATGATAGTACCACAGCTGACAGCCTTCAAACATTAGCATGAGAAGTAAATTGATGTTTGTTTATAGACACACACTGTGCATCGTGTGGACACCATCTGTTGTAATGTCTTAGTTCAGTACAGTTAATTTCCATCTAAACTAAACATATCATTATGAGTATTTAAAATAATTATGAATTCTAACAAAATATTTTTGTTTTATGAATTCGGTAATGTTATCACAATCACTGATACCTATATTTTCAAGAGAAGAAAGATACCAGCAACACATACCAATAAGAAATGATTCAATCCCCTAGTCAGATCAGTTGCCACAGCAGCTGAAGCCGAACTATGGCATGAGTTGGTTTTTTGGTATATCGAGTATTGCCCCCGGACACACCTTCCTTCAAGGAGGGCACGCCCATTTCAACACATGTCTTCAAATGCCCCACTGGGGGAGGGGGAGGAGAACTCCACACACACACACAAGGCACCCCAAACCCAAGCCGAATCGGAGAAACTCTCTCTGTGAGGCAGGCAACAAAGCTACCGCTGCATCAGTGTAAAATAAAAATATGATCACTAAAAGCATGCAGTTTTTCTTAAGTGGACATCTGTTTGGATGTAGAGGCATAAAATGCCATTCATGTGATGCCTAACCATCTATGATACATTGAGTCTGGGATAAGAAGTAGTGAGACTAATTACTGATAGTAGAAAAGTAACTCTAAAGTTCTTATGTTTAAATCCGCATGTAACTAGGCCTAAGCTATGACTAAACCATTCGAGTTAGATTAATGTAATTTCCTTGGCAACACACCCATTCCCTTTTTTGTAATTTCTTGTAATTTAAGGAGAAAAGCTTTTCCTGTAAAACTTCACAAATATGTTATGCATTACACACAATTTCTGTAGAAAGATGTGCAAAGCAATCTAGTTATAATTACAAGCTGTAGTTCATCAGAAAATGTAGCATGAATTAGCAGTGTGCACTGGTTAAACCCTTTCAAAGAATGAAGGTTTCCACACAGTTATCCATAAATTTCTTAATGTTGAAATTCTTGGTGAAACCTAGTTAATATGTTTCTTGTAAACTGTGTAATGAACAAAATATTTTGTAGTTTCTTCCACATTAACTTTTTGAAATAGATATCACCATATAGTACAGTATACCCGGTTCTTTAAGTCAGCCTAGCAATAGCTAGTTAGCCAGGAGTCAAACCTAGAATCTTTTGATTAGCATAAACTTGATCTTTTATGTAGAAAAACTGCTTCTTCTCACTTTTCTTGATGTATCTGAATTTGCACTGTATAGTTAATACAAACTAAAGAATACTTGGTATTGCATAGTTACCCTGTGTCAGCCTGAGTTGTAATTGCAGTTAGAAAACCATACAGATGGTCATTGTCAACAGTGATCCCTCCAGAGAATGGCAGACAAAATCCTCATGTGTCTCCTCCTGAATGGCTGAGAGGAACGAATGGGATACAGTGGGTGCGAGAGCAGCCTATGAAGTACATTGCATTGCTTGACAGTCTAGAAAATGTTCCATATCTGTTATAGGTAACATTGAGCAGGTTTGTCATAGTGGAAAACATTTAAAGTAAAGGGCTATGAAATAAAAGCTAGCTACAAGGAAGCAGTTATGAAACTGAAATCTGCTAGCTCTCTTTTATTCTATTCTATTTTATATATCATGTAAACCCAATAAATACAAGGGTCTCTTTCTACAGGTAACCTGGGATTGTGCTGTCTGGTTAAGTGAGTTGTTCAGAGTCATAGAATAAGCAAATGGAAATCAAAGGAGCCAAACGCAAGACTGCTGGAAGAAGCTTATTAGTAGCTCCTAGCCTTAATCCTGTGTGTTATATTAGGTTTTCTAAGTAATATGCTGTAAAAGAGAACTGCAAGGCTTTATAGTACTGAGAATGTTTGCAAAAGGGAAAAGATATGTGAATTAAAATACAGCTGCTAACACTTACTATGTTGTGTTAGAAAACCTGTTTACTAACCCATGTACATACTACACTATACAAATGGGATGTGTTTTGAACTACTCCAGTAAAATTTTGGTTGATGGTTGAGCTTGTGAGAATATCTGCTGAATGTTAAGACATGTCTTGGTTGGCTGTAATGACTCTATGGTGGTTAATAAGGACCAGGTGTTAGCTGTATTGGAAGGTATTTAATACTAGTAAGGGATATTGTCTGTAGGCAAGCTGGGATGGTTGCTAATACTAATAAGGGATAAATGTTGGCTGTAGTGAAGCTATGGTGGTTGCTGTTTAAAGGAAACTCCACCTTAGAACTCAAAAATGTATTTTTCCCATTATATGTTTGTGTTCTGAACTATTTTTATGCATTAAAATAACTGTAGGTGCTTATTATAAAATTGTAATGTTTTTTTCACAAAATGACAGGCATGGGGCCCGAGATACTAACATGTTCTTATTTAAGTGGTTTCTTGTTTCCTTCTCAGAATCCATTTCAAGCCCATTTTATATTACTTATATTAGACATAAGGAAGTGACAGTATTTTCCTAGTCCGTTAAGACACAGTGGCAACAGTGTGAATCATAGGCATCCTACACACCCTCTGTAGCAGGACTGCTTGCATTTTATACCTGAGTGACCATCTTATACACCTCTTTTAGGGTCTGTTACAAGCCATTCAAAGCAATCTTACACCTCTGGTTAAAAAAGTAGCTAAATTCCAGGCTTTTGTAATGGCTCCCACTGTAGTCCTTGTTCTGTCAGACCCTCTCCATACTCTTCCTGAGATGCCAAATCTAGCACTGTAATCAAAGAGCTGTTAACACTTGAAATAATTTACCCTGCTACTCACTAATGTCTGCAGTAGAAAGATTTTTTTAGTTATCATAAAAGCTGGAGAAATATGCTAATGTGCTTGCTGTTTTTTTCTCAAAAGTATTTTACAAGCACAGTACAAAAAAGTACAACTATCTAGTCTTCAATTTGTGTTAGATTTTTTTAACTGAGGCACAAATCCATTTATACATTTCCTACTTGTTTTGCATTCCTGCCTCTTGGCTTATATTGCAGCATACTGACCACTTCATCAAAACCATAATCCTTGAGCATGACATCAGTAGTGCTAGCAACACTTTCTATAAAATTATTGCAGTTACAGAAACTGCTTCTTATAAGATCATAGGAAATTACTAGGCTAATGACCCTAGGTCCCTTACAAGCCTAGCCAAGTTCTACCCTTACTTTCATGATAAGCACCTAATGCCCCTGTCCAAGAGGGACACAGGTGGAACCCCCAGGGTGAATTTAAGGTTATCCATCCAATTGTCCAGATTGCATTTGAAGAGGACCAGTGATGTGGTCTGTTTGACATGAAGTGGGAGGCTGTTCCAAAGGTTTGGTAACCTCTGGGAGACAAATCTGTCCCTCCAGCAGGTTCTGTTAATGTCAAATACCAGGTTGAGGTCTTTAGAGGTAGTAACCTGTGTACTGTTTGACTTGCGGATATGCAGCATTTCCAATAAAGGGTCAGAGATTGCCTTATATGCAAGGCAGAGATCACCCCTGAGTAGTCTGTATGAAACTATAGAATAAAGTGACAGTGATTTCAGATGATCCACATAGGACAGAAACTGAAGACCTTGAATTTTCTTTGTGAGAAACCTTTGTGGTTTCTTCAATTGCTTCAGATGCTTGGAAAATTACATACCAAAAGGGGTGTTTTACTCAATTATTGGCCTGATGAGGGAAGAGTACAGTGAGGTTATAACTTCTTTTTTTCTGGAGGCAATAGCCTTACTTATGAGATGAGCAAAGTAGAACATGGTGATCAAAGGTAAGGTTGCTGTCAACCTGTGTGCCCAGGTGTCTCACCTTATGACTGAGTGTGTACTTAGGGTGTTGCTGTTGATGTGATAGTTAGCAGGAACATTGCTCTTACTGAACGGGATGAAAATACATTTTTTGCATTGAGTTTAAGGCCATGACTTTTATGTTGACATCATTTGGAGATTCTATGCCTGTTCCCATTTTGCAGTCATCAGCAAACTTTGTCAGGCACAAACCTTTAGTTTTTGCTTGTACTTCAGAGAAGTACATTCCAAACAGTAGAGATCCCAGGACTGATCCCTGTGGAAGACAACTGGTTACAGGTCTGATGTTGGAGGTGATTCTCCTATTTTGACTATGTGTTCTATCAGTGAGCCAGTTAACAACCCAGCTAATGAAATAAGAGTTGATACCTAGCTGGGTGAGTTTGTCAGTGATGCCTGAGTGGGGGATAGTGTTGAAAGCTTTGACTAAGTCTATGTAGGCTGTATGCACCGATTTCCCCTTGTCCAGGGCCTTGGGGACTGTCTTGAAGAAGTCTACCTGGTTTAACAGGCATGATCTCCCTTTGACAAGTCCAAACCAAGTAGGATCAAGTGTTTGGAGATTGCCTATCTCTTTATTGATAAGGTCCATTATTGATAAGGTCCATTATGATTCGCTCCATGGCCTTGCGAAAAGGCTATTCAGACTAATAGGTCAGTAGTTGCCACGGTCAGTGAAAGCACCACCTTTGTGCAATAATGGTGGCCATTGGCTGGAACAAAACTGGTGCTTAGACTATGATTGAAAAGAGTACCCAATAGTGTTGCTAATTCTTGTTGGAACCCATGTAGGATGCAGCTTGGAATGTTATCAGGTCTCATAGATGCTGTATTTTTGGCCTTAGAGAGGGTGTTAACCTGCTCTTTAGAGATACAAGGTAGGGGACAGTGGTCGGTATGTCATGGGGTAACTGTGGTGGGGACAGGGGAGTGAAGTTTTCACAGAACCTGTTGGCCAATAGGTTAGCTATGTCCACAGGCTCAGTATATGTGGTATCATTAATTACCAGTTTGGCACAAATCTGGACCTTTTCTTTTAGGTTACGAATGTAACTAAAGAATGCCTTATGGTTGTCCTTAGTAGAGGAAGCTAATTTGGATGTGTAGTTTTCTTTGGAGGACTTCACAAGAAGTCTTATTTGCTTGTTTAAGTTGAGGAGGGATTGTTTCCAGTTTAGGGGCTCGCTCCCTCTTACTCTTAGACAGCAATTTCATCCTCTTACTGTAAAGCCTGTTAATGGCAGTTGTCCATCAGGCAGGTTTGCTCTTCCTTGAGGAGCTTGTTTTGGTCCTATCAGGTACAGCCGAGTCAATGCAGTTATACAGGTGTTTGTATAAAGCATTGGTGTAGAACTCGGCATAGTTGCCAGTTCCTTCTGAGATGGGAGGTGCAGTGAAGCTATTTATACAATCCCATAGGAGGTTATAATCTGCTTTGTAGAAGTTTTTTAGTTTAGTTGCTGTTAAGGGGGGTCAGGTTTGATAGTTACTTTGAATGAGACTGATTTGTGGTCAAATCTCACTAGGGAATACCTCACAGTGGGGATGCTACAGTGGACCCCCATATTGGTAAGCACCAGATCCAGGATGTTGGCACCCCTTGTGGGGGTGTCAAACAGCTTTTCCAGGACATTGGCATTAACAAAGTTGAGGAACCTTTGAGCAAGTGAGTTTGAGCATGAGTAATTTACCCAGTCAATGGATGGGTAGTTAAAAGTTGCCCAAAACCATTGTATTGGTCATGGTATCTTGATAGACTCAAGTAGATCCAAATAGGCAGAGTGGGTGTCCTGATTCATTGAGTGGGTCCTGTAGCTGGCAATGACTTGAATAGGTACCTACCAACAGTTAATTGCACCTGAAGTATCTCCACAGAATCATACTGTTTAGGAGGTGTATTTATCTTTAATGAATATTGATACACTGCCTCCTTTAGTTTTCACATCTTCAGTTTGTGGTCTGAACGTGTGGAAGGATGTGTAACCCAGTATGGTTGGGGTGCTCTCCCCAGCCTTGAACCAGGTCTCCATTACTGCACAAATGTCTGCATATTCCAAGGTAAGGACTGCTTCCAGTGAGTGCAGTTGTCCACTCATTGTCATATGTACCGACTGGTGTGTGAGAGAGCAGGGATTCAAGCTTCTTAATATAGTTGTCTTTCTCACATGTTGAGTTTGTGTAGCTCCATTATAAATGGATCACTATATAAAATATGTAGCCAGCTCTTAGGGCTGCCATCTTTTTTATTTTACCAGAATGGGAAGATCTTACTGAAACTTCAGATTATGCAGTACAAACCATATCAAATGAAAACATTATTTTCATCTTATTACCAAGATAAAGACGCTGTTATATGCAATGTTGGTTGTTTATAACACTTTATATATTAAGATGAATTAAATGTAGCATCAAAGATTTCAATGACATTTAGAGAAAAGTCAGAATTTTTTTTTTCTGAAAATATTGACACATTTATTAGTTTTTCATGCCCCTCCTCCACTGAACAGAATTTTCCAAATCAGGGCTGCTCTGCAGAAAGAGAGCTAGAGGTGGCAACCCTGTAAACTAGGTACACTGATGTGGTTTCTCTTCCTCTCTGCAATAAAATTAGTGAAAAAAATAGTTTCATAGCTCTCTCTTTTTTATATATAGCAGGTGCTAATCTCCAGACATCAGCAGGAATAAATTCCAATCTAAAATTTTCAGCAGTACCTGTTGGGTAAACTACAGATTTTTGTGTGTCTGTGGTATGTTATGCAGTTGGAGAAGTCTTTGTACAAAGTATGTCAGGGGTTGAGCTTATCAAAAGTGGTTGCTTCATCTTCCTTTGATTCCAAGGCAAGGAAATGAAAGTTTTAGAAACTACAAGCAGGGTTCTGGTACTTATGCAATACCCGAGTCATATAACGGGGTAAAGTAACACAAGAGTTGAGTAAATTGTAGAAGAAGGTGGAATTTTCCTTTTAACACTAATAATGTTAGTTTTCAGTTGTAAAGCTGTAGTGCTGTTTTTGTTCTTAAAGTTTGGGAATTTTTTGGCTGAACTGGATTATGTAGAATATGGAGAATTTCTAGAATGGAAGAGAGGAGGAGAAGGAGGCATGAGTAAGGTGTGCAGATTGCAGGTCTGGAATTAAGTTTAACTAATCTCTATTCATTATATCAAAGCCCATCTGGTTAAACCTGGAAGATTAAATGAGCAAGTCAGTTATACTTTTTACATGGGTGTCAAAGCTCTTCACCCTTTATACCATATATAGGAGACTGGTCATTTCATACTCTTGATATAAGTATATTTTAGGTTTTCAACATCAACATATAAATATTGATGTCACCAGGTAAACCATTTGGACTCCATGGTTTAACAAAACAAGCTTGGTTGAAGTGAGTGGCTATAAACTAACCTAAATCATTGGAGGTGCAGTCTGAAGGAGAACTTTTTAAGTACCCTGTAGGACATATTCAACATCTGAACAAAAAGTGACGTTGGTCAACTGGGAAGGCTGTGGACACTTGGAGGGATTATGGAATATGGAGTATCAGGGGGAAGTAAGGGTAATAGGAGTGAGAGTGCAAAAAATGTGCAGTAAGTAATGTCAGGGTATTGGAATGGAAAGGTTAAAGTTAGTGACAAAAATACTAAGGATGGAGTTGACAGACTATGTAGCTGCAAAATAATCTTTAGAAGGTTACAAGGTTAAGGAAGGGAAGGGATATAAAGAAAAAATCATGTGTTTGCAGCAGTGTCAGCAGGTACCAGCAAAAGGTAGATACGACAAAAAAAATTATGCGAGACGAGATAAAGTTATGTTCTCATGTATTACAAGGTAGTGTAATAATCCACATGATACATTTCAGATACTGTCTTGAGTGCAGAGTACAATAATTATATGTATATATTAAATATACACACATCCATGCACATATATGGCTACAATCTAAAAAGGTGAATGCTTACATGAGCAAACTTTTTTAGTGGTAAACAACAAGTGAACACTCAGGTTAATGAACGTTCCTTGCAGTGGAGTTTTTGCCTGCAGTGTTTTGAATGGGATTGTAGTGAGTCAGTGTGATATTTAACAGATGACCGTATGACTTTTCTTTTTTTTTAAGTAAAGTTTTTTTTATTAATTTAACATATTTACAATGTATACACAAAAAGGAAGAAATTCAATATCGCATATTGTTATACAGTTGTGTCTTTCGGCTTTTCCCGGTTAGGGGTTGCCACAGCGGAACTCCGGTCTGCTAATGATTGCATCATCAAGGTAGTCTTATACAATTAAGAGTCTTGGTATTTCAGTAGAAAAATTTCAAGGTTATCCCAACCACTAAAAGTCTGAGTATTATTTATAGATCTTAATCTGATCACTTCTTTTCAGTTTTACACAGTATTGCAATTAAATTTTAAAATTCTTTGAAAGTAGGAACCAAGTTCAATTTCCAATTTTTTGTAATAGTATTTCTAGCAACTGCCAAGAGAGCCCAAAACATTGTTTGCTCTTTTGCTTTTATAGATACAGGAAGTGGAACATTCATTTAGTATTACTGATCTAGTTGAAGAACTATTATCAGAGCATAACTTCTTAAAAAATATGCATCTCTTCCCAATATACATTTAATTTTTCACAATCCATAAATGTGTATCCAATCAGCTTTTACATTTTTACTACATCTCCAACAGACTGAAGAAGTCATTTTACTAAACTTACAGATTTTACAGGGAGTAACAAACATTCTAATTACATATTTCCATACAAAAACTTTGAAGTATTAACTTAAAGAAGGTTGGCTAACTGATTTAAGTAACAATAATTTATTCTTACCATCTACTGAAGTACTCATTCCACTACTATCTAAAAAGTTACAGAATTTTGCATCATACTTATTTATAATTAATTTATACAACTTGGACAGGTTTCCTTTGTAGGTCAATCTACCTTTTGTAATAGCATTCATATATTCATATAATGGGGGAATACTGTTTTGTTCCTCTTCACTCATTATCTACAAATTCGTTTCTTAATTGATGGATAATAACTGGTTAGCAGATTCATCCAACTTATATTTGTTCATTAAATTTTCTGGGGAATTGGCATTTCCTTTTTCAAAGTAATCAGACCATAATACTAATCCATTCCTTTTCAGTAAATTCATTTTAACATTGTTCTGAGTTTCCTTAAATCTAGAGGTGTGTGCCATGGGAAAGCACAAACATTTCTATTTTGATATTAATGGAGTTTTAAAAACACATTTCTTAACTGTTTTAAGAACTGATTTCATATATGCAGAGTTGAAAGTTTGAAATGAACTTCCTTCTAAGGTAAATTTTGTTAGCCAGATGAAAGGATTGTTGCATATTTATAAAATTATCATATTTAATAAACTTATAAGAATTTAGTATAATTTGCTCCTGTATGGTTTTCCATTGACTAGTGTAAGGTGAATCTATCCAGAGTATAATAGAGTTAAAATTTGCAAGAACTGAATAAGATTCTACATCTGGGAAGTTAATAGCACCATACTTCCATAATCGTATATGATTTCTATAAGATATTGTCAGCTTTTTAGGATACCATAAAAATGAAGTTATCATTTTTTCCATTTTCTTTAAAAGTTTTTTGCCAAGTATTAAAGCTATTGAATGCAATATATAATCTTGGGTAATGTAATAATTTTAATAAATACTAACCTATACTCAAAAGTAACACATAATTCCATTTTTAATAAGAAGTGACACTTTTTCAATTTTTTCAAAATTATTATTAATCTTTCACACATCTTTATATATTTTTATTCCTAAATATTTTCAGTTCTTTTCCTTTCCAATTACATTTATCTTTATCTTTAAACTTACTATCTAGTAATTGATTTAACACTAAAGTTTCAGTTTTATTATAATTACATTTCAGCAGCGATACTTCTTGAAACTTTTCAATTTCCTCATCTATTTCTTTGAATAATTTAAATCTCCTATAGTTAGTAAAATGTCATCTGCAAAAAGATGTATTTTAGATTGATTCTCTGAGATTGTCAATCAGTTTTTTCATTGTTTCTTATACTATTAACTAAAGGTACAGTAACTAATGCAAGTAGTAGAAGGGACAAAGGACACCCTTGCTTTGTGCCTTTGTTTAAAGTGAATCCTTGAGAAAATGTAAGATCCAATTTTAACAATGTGTTTTTCATTCTCTGTACAGGTTTTTAATATTCCAATAAACTATTCTGGGAATGCAAATGCTTCTAAAGTTTTAAACAAATAGTTCCAAGCTACAGACTCAAAAGCTCTCTTGATATCTCAGCTAATTAGGGACTTTTACTTCTTCATTTCTTTTGCATTTCTTTTGGTAAGTCTAAGATAGTTACTATCCTTTTCACATTAACGTACATTAATCTATTGATTAAAAATCCTGTTTGATCTTGATTTATCTACTATATCTCTTAATCTTCTAGTGAAAATGGAAGTAAATATTTTATATTCTACATTTAATAATGAAATAGGTCTATATAAGGAAACTAACTTATCATACTTTCCTTGTTTAAGTATAGGTGAGATTACAGAAAAATTTCGTGAGAGAGGATGAGTTATCCTGAAAATATCACTCAGTAATTTTAAAATATTTTATTTCTTTTATTTATTTAACATTTGTTTACCAGGAAAGTCCAACTGGGTCAGGAACCCATTTTCAGGAGAGGCCTGGGGGAAAAGCTCCAAATGATACATGAACGTTAAGACATTGTACAAGAACAAGAAAATAGCAAGTGGTAAAGCAAGCATTAAGTGATTCATTGTGTAGAGATCTCCAGCAGTAAAAAGGAAAGACCTGTTTAATGCAGGCAGACTATATAATTTCATACTTAAACTATCTAACCCTGGAGCTTTACCATTTTCCCATTGTTAAAGCTTCTTTAATATCTATCAGGGTAATAGGCTTATTCAACAAAGATATTTGTTGGTCATTAAGTTTATTACTAAAATTTTGCTTTAAATACTTGTCAGTTTTGTAATCATCAGGATTATTATTTTTCTCTTTGTTAAGATCCTCATGGATTTTTTAAAAACATTAAACATTTCCTCTATGTCTGAAGTAAGCTTATTAGTGTGAGGACTTCCAATATTATTGATTTGTGCCTTTTTGCTTAACATCTTACTTTTTTAGCTAATCTGTGTAGACTTTTTGAAGTGATTACATAACTGTGCAATTTTATTTTTTTCTAAATTTATCTCCAATTTATACATTAAAACTGTTTTATATTTTGTCATTATTTTTAATGACTTCAGTTTTATCAAATGTCTTTGTTTTTCAAACTTTGCTCCCACTCTTTCATTTTATTACTAGCCCATCTTCCCATTCTGTCTTTAATATGCATTTTTAAGGAGTCCCATAGTATGACTTTACTAACCAAACCATTATCATTCAAAGATAAAAAATTCTCAATGTGCTCCTTAAGGTACCTCTTAAATTCTTTTAGTTTTATTATATATACTGGGATTCTATAAATATTCTGAAATTCCTTATATCCATTAATATATTAACACTTAGTGCATTATGATCAGATAGAGGACAAGGAATAGTTTTAAAATAATTCACTTTATTAAGTAAATCTATAGAGGCATAAATACTGTCATTATTCTTATGTGCATGGGATGCAAACAAGAACTGAGTGAAGAACAATGCCTTATCTTCTGTTTTTACTAGTAAAGCAAATAAATTATTACTAATCCAGCTATTTAGTGCTTTAGTTGATGCCAGTATTTTAGTTTTATTCTGTTCACTTATATCTTCTATACTAGATATGCAGTTAAAATCCCTATGTAAAATTAAACTATCATTCGAATGACTGTGTAGTAAGGTTAAGTGATCTTCAGCCACTCTTGCACCTATTCCAGTGATCCAGTAAATATTAGCTAGTGCATAGAGTTTGCCATTATATTTAACTATTACAAATGTATACATTCCTTTGGAATTATTAATGTATTCCATGACCTTAGGCATTACAGTAAAATTTCATAACCTAAATTATTTAAATATTGTATATCTTTATCAACTGAGTCTCTTGCAAAAATATGTCTCCTCTCTTTAATTTTTAATATCTTGTTAATGATTTCCTTCTGTTGCCATTATTTAATCCATTTACATTAATAGATTAAAACTATCCATACTGTGTATTTAAAAATATTTCTTTTAAAAGATATGACACATTTATCCACCATATTAATTTAATTCTACATAAGACTAATGCATTCCTCCAACACTATTTTAAAATTTCACATTTTTGAATTCTTCCTTTCTACAAGCTAAATTACTAAAACTCATGAATAACAAATACAAGTCTACAGCTATAACTGTATATATTGCTAATAAAACACAACCTACCATGGATACAAATGTTTGTAAACAGGTGTTATGACAGTAGTCTCTATGGACAGTGGACAGTAGTCTTTCTTCCACAGGATATTCAAATGGAAATACAAAATTACATTCAATTTTCATCTCATTCAAAAAGTTTTCATCAAGAAAGACTTCATCACTCCTCTCTAGAGTACAACTCATTTTGGTATGTAACCCTCACAAACCCTTTTACAACTGGAAAGGTCACAAAAATACCTCAAAAGACTCAAAGAAATACCTTAAACCTCAAAAAACAGAAACAGATCAAACCGATGCTCAAAAACTCAGCTTTACTCCATCATTACTCAGAGGTGATCTGATCCTAACCTACAATCTAAATCCCTAACAAACACACAGCTATGTCTAGCCCCAGAGCTGCTGGACAAAAAATCCAATCCCCAAGCCCCCCCCTAATAAACAAGGGGACCTAAAACAGAACACACAATAAACAGAACGGAGGGGAGAGGACTAGAGACTTCCCAGAGACTTCCCATACTGAATAAACTACTATCAAATATCAAACAAAGCTCCATTAGCACTCTGCAAAAAAAATCTTGATGATTGGGAAAAAGGGGGATCACCAAGGGATCATCACCTCTGTGGCTCTGCTCGACAGTGGCACAGGAAAATATATATTTTTTTTGGATGGCAAATGCCAGGGTACCTTTTTGACTGGGCTTGTATTGGCCCCAAGGCCGATAGTCTAGTACCTACCTATGAACCTATACAAATGTTCCTAGTTTGCCTATTGAATAGACAAACTATTATACTATCTACATACCAATACCTAAAAATTCATCAAAAGACTAGATTAAAGCTGTTATATACAAGTCAAAAGTAATGAGACTATTAATGTAGTTCTATATTTTGCCATTTAAAACTGTTCCCCATTACCACATAAGCCTTTAATAATCATCTTCTATTAATCACAAATATTAAATAATCCAACAAACAGTGTACTATATACCTGTTTATGTAATAGCACTATAAATTACCCATTAAATATTCCTAAATTATTTGCTCATTCAACATTATTTTAACTAAATCTCTAAATAAATAAGTATAACAGAGTGGGTCCCGAAGAGATACATATGTGCACTTAGAGGTGTCAGGTAATCTTAGCATACTAAACTATAATACAAAAGGGAAATCAATGCATATATATATATATATATATATATATATATATATATATATATATATATATATATCATGCTAAAAGTTATACATATTTTATAGATCTAACAAAGCTCTGAATTAATTTTGTAAGTACAAGTGTCTATATCTCAAAATTGCATTACAGTCTTAACATGACAAATATCAAAATGCTTAAAAATCATTTACCTTATTTACTTCATAAAATATGTACATTACTGAGGTCAAAGAGAATGTCTTGCCATTTCTATGGAGTCAAGAAAATATTTGCATTGTATATTGTATTCAACATTTAGTGTGTACAACTCAAATCCCATTCTCCCTTAACAGATTCAAATATATTGAGAAATCTACTTTACTTTCTATAAAAATGGATGTACTGATTCAGCAATAAGAACTCAAATTTCAATTTTGACTTACAAAATGAGTTATTTCATATAGTCTTAGCGAATCTAATAACATACAACATGTAAAAAGTTTCAGAGTTCACATGACCAAGCTCAAATTTCAGCTTTCAGATTATTTGCAATTATTTTTAAATGATACTCTGTAAGTTATATGAGATCTTGTACATTCACATTTCTGACATATCCAGTTGTACATCAAAGGCATCTTTCTTAAAAGCAGTTTATTTAAATATATTTTTGTCTTATTTCCCACTATATTCTACCTTACTCTATATAGTATATCTTGTATTTCTAAAATATTCAAAGAGCTATTTAGTCATCGGCTGTCTGTTACAGATTATAGTATGTTTATATATTTCTTAACTTACTGATGCTGCTCTTTTGTTAATTTTACATATCAAATATTGCATTCCTTGTGCATTTTTATATTATTCCTAAGATGCTTGCTCTTCTTAATTGTAGTATTATAAGCAAGCTTGACTTTATATAAAAGAATTCCTACTTGTTTAATTTGAATGTGTATTTTTAGCCATTGTGAACTGCTATTCTGATCTAAGCTTCATATCCTGACATCAGAATTTGACTACAGCATGTGAAAATGCATGTGACAACTCACAGCACACAGCAGCTGATAATTTCCTATGTAAGTTTCTCATTCATCTTTGTTTTTTAAGCTGCTCTAATCAGTAACAAACATCTAACTGTACTTTTCAATTAATATGTACAGTTAATATGTATAGTTAACAGTACAGCATAAGCTATTAACATGCAAAATGTAAGCAAATTATATCTCGACAACATTTCAGTATAAAATATTACTATAGCTTTTGTCTTACCAATTCTTTACTTTTAAGAAAAAAGGTGTTATTTTGAATAGAATTTTTTTCACATGTATAATTGAAAAAAAGGAAAGAAAAAGAAAGTTCCTTTTCCAAGGTATAAATATTTTGATTTGACTAGAGCAGAAAAATCAGCATTGTACAAACTTCAGATTAGGGAGGATTTATGTGTTATGAAAGCAGATGGGGAGTATTATATTGATGTCATCAAAAACATGTTACATATACGCACACAATATAAGATGGTGACTTTATTTTATATAAAAAAAATATACAGTGTGATCTGTTAGAGTGGTTATATCAAGGTTGTGATCTATTAGTTGTTATATCAAGGTTGTATTGATGTTAAGAACATTGATTTTTTTATATAATGATAAACCTAAGTAGGAGTGTGGGTTGGTATTCCTAAAATGCAAAAAAAATCTTGAAAAGCCCAATTGTAGACTTAATTTCAGCAAGTGGTTCTCCTTCAGACACTGTAAGTTTATTTGGATATTCATTTACATCCTCTTTTTAAGCATTTCTGTTAATTTAACAAAGATTCATATGATTTTATAAACAAATTAAAACTTATACCTTTAATGCTCAAGAAACATTCTTATTTACATTAGATGGACAATCAATACATAGTTTAATTCCTATAATACAGGGTATGGACGTTTTTTAATCAAAAACAACAGAAGGAGAAAAGGCAACGGCCAAAAAACAACGCCAGTTCACAAAATGTTTAATCCAGCTTAGCGCCTCGGCATAATAGCCTTCAATGAGTACAAGTTACAAAAACACACCCACTCCAATATATACCACAATTAATTAAACAATTACATAAATTAATCAATCAAAAAACAAAATATTATTTAAAGAGAGAACTTCCAATATAAAAAAGAACTAACAATACTAATAATACAAAACCTATAATAAACTTTTCCAGTTTACTTCTAAATTTAAACCGTTTGGTGACATAGTGTTATATTTCAGAATATAAATAGTTTCTTTAAATAACAAGATATTTTTAATTAATCTATCGTCACCTTTCTTAATAAAATTTTTTTCTAAAATACATTCAAATAGTCCAACATTACTATTATGACACTCCATAAAATGTAAAGCAATGGGACTAGTTAGTACTCTTCTTTTAATATCTCTAATATGTTCTTGCATTCTAGTTTTAAATTTTCTCTTTGTCTCACCAATATAATATAATTTACATGGACATCTAATACAGTAAATAACCCCTACAGAGTTGCATGAAAAATTATTATTAGGTCTAAATGAAATTCCATTAATATTATCAAAATATGGTTTTACATATTTACATATACTACACTGACATAAACATTTGTACCAACTATGTCTAAATTGTGATATACCTTATCCAAAGGAGAAATATAATAAGTATTTATTAGTTTATCAGATAAATTCTGACCTCTTTTAAAAGAAATTTTAGGAATAATTGGGAAAATTTTATAAAGATTTTTATCTAAAGTCAAAAATTTCCAAAAATATTTGATAATATCCCAAATTTTGTTACTATATACATTATAAATAGTAACAAAATATATATCTTGTATTTCCTGAATAGAAACTTTTGAACAATTATTATTACCACTAATAGCACTAACTTTCTTCATATAAGGTAAAAAATTACTTTCTTCTCTATTATTGCTAATCATCAATTTATTAACATTTCTACAATTATTTTTATCCAATAATTTATTAATACAAAAATCTAATATTTCTATACTATATCCTCTTTTTAAAAACATAATAATACAATCATAAATATTCTTTTCTAAATCTAATTCATTATTACATAATCTAGATAATCTAATAATTTCTCCATAAGGTAAAGCAGACAAGGTATGTGGAGGATGACAACTAGTTCCATAAAGGAACTGATTACCATCAGTAAACTTGCGGTACACCGTGGTATGAATCAAATCACCTACCACACCAGTTAACATAATATCTAAATAATGAACCTGACTACCAAACTGTAAACCATCAAAATGTAAGTTATACCTATTATTATTGAGATCTGAAAAGAACTCATAAACATATTCACTACCGCCACTGCAAAGAAAAATCAAATCATCTATGTAGCGGTAGTAACACAAAACATGATTTTTATAAAATTTATTAGTATACACATACTCCAACTCAAACTTTCCCATAAAGAGGTTTGCATACATGGGGGCAAAAGATGCCCCCATAGCAGTGCCTTTTAATTGATGGTAAATAACTTGATTGAAACTAAAAAAATTATTAGAAAGACAAAAAGAAGTCAGGTCCATTATGAAATGGGTGGTAGGATTATCACCTAAAAAATAAAATAATACTTGCAAACCATCTGAATGATTGATGTTAGTGTAGAGACTAACAACATTTCAGCAAGTGTGTCTGTTTCAGACACTGTCAGTTTATTTGGATATTCCTTTGCATCCTCTTTTTAAGCAATTATGTTAATTTAACAAAGATTCATAGGATTTTATAAACAAATAAAAACTTATACTGTTAATGTTCAAGAAACAGTTTTATTTACATTAGATGGACGATTAATACATAGTTTAATTCCTATAATACAGGGTATGGACGTTTTTTGCTCCTTTTTGGTTTAAGACACTGAACAGGAAAATGTAAAGGTAAACATTGTTTAAATGTTAATAGAAATGGTTTTAAATAACATTTTTTATTTTTATGTTTAAAGGAAAATATTATCAACAGATGAAGGGAGTAGCAGTGGGAGGCACTGTAGTACCAGCTGTTGCCAACCTGAAAAAGTTTCATATTATTCTTGTTTTGTGGATGATTTATTTTTTATTTGGAAAGGTATTAAGAAGGAGTGTTTACAGTTCATTCAAGATAATATATATTTTTTTGAATTTTGAATTAGGGCATTTTAGACTTCAGCTTTGTGTTTTTAGACATCAGTGTTAAGATAAATGTCAAAGAGAAGATTTTTTGGTACCATTTGCAGTGTAAATTTTGGAAATCTCTCATGATTTGCTCAGTGAAAGTTCAGCTGACAACACAGGAGAGATGCTAGTTTCTCTTCCATTGGGGCAAGAGAATTTTAAAAATCCATGTATTAATGTTAGAAAAAACAAAATGAAAACTCCAGCAAAGCTAGAACTTCCACTGAGTGACCTACCAAACCTCTTGTATCAGAGGCACATGGGATATATGCAAATGATCCTTATGCACATCAGGTGTTTTAGCTAACTGACAATTTTGAATGCCCAGGACTTGTTTCATCATTTTAATGGACAATTACAGGCCAATAAAGCCAAACCCCACTAGCTGTGGATATGTATATTTCGGCCTTGTTATGACCTCATCAGCACAGCACAATCAAAGTGTTTGACTAAGCATTAGAAACACAAGGCTGTTATATCCAGCTGATGTACATTATCATTAGGGTCACTGCAAAAATATCCCAAACTAAAACAATGTATTAATGTTAGGCAAAAATTCTTTGGATACTAATTGTATGAACTACATTGCATCATGTTATGAAAACCTTGACAAGGTTTTATACATTCCAACTAATCCTTTTGTGACCTTCAAAGGTTATGATGTTTAAACTACTGTTAAAAATGGTGACCCAAGTACATTAAGAGAGCTCCTCAATAAGGTGTATGAAAATATATGAAGATACAAATCTCTGATTGATGATAAATTGTATCTAGGACATTGCCTGAGTCTACATATTGTGCCTGAAAGACTAAGATTTTTAAATGCCCCAAAAGCATTTCTGCTTGTGATAAAATGTGTAATGAACTAAGAGTTTTTTTAACCAGGATCAGTATGG
Source organism: Protopterus annectens (assembly GCF_019279795.1). Classification (NCBI taxonomy): domain Eukaryota; kingdom Metazoa; phylum Chordata; order Ceratodontiformes; family Protopteridae; genus Protopterus; species Protopterus annectens. The sequence continues at coordinate 1,677,293,530 of NC_056744.1, read as the reverse complement.
ATTTAATGAAAATTTTAATGAGACATAAAAAAAGCATTGATGAATATGTTAAATGAATGAAATACATTATAGCACTTATGGTGCGGTGGTGGTGCTGCGGTAGCATTGTCGCCTCACAGTAAGATTTTGTCCTGCTTGATTCTCAGCTAGAGCGTCTTCTGTGTGGAGACATGCATGAATGGGTGTACCTTCGTTGAAGGTTGTGCGTCAGGGCCGGCAACTCGGCACGTAAAAATCTACTGCCAATCATTAGCAGACCAGAGTTCCACTGTGGCGACCCCTAACTGGGAAAAGCCAAAAGACACAACAACATTATAGCACTTATGGATTTCTGCGTTATTTCCTCTCTGTATTTTCTGTAATATCTGTGCTATTTATTATCTAGTTGGATGTGTCTTAGCACAGAAACTCCTACACCTGTCCAAATATTAACATAACAAGAAAACTGCCTGATATATCAAAACTAATGCACTCATAAAACTTTCCATACTATGGAAGGCCACTTTCTACAATCTTGCACAACATGCAAAGCTAAAGTGTTTCTTAAAAAACACTACATACCTGAAGAATGAATAAAACCTTGCTGCTAATTTAAGCAACCATGTGAGGATATTTTGAGTATGGCTTATGAAAATTAGGTCTGTATGCATCATAAATGTTCTTGCACATTGGGAAGTTGCACAGTACAATACTTCAAAGTCTTTGTTTCTATACAACTTATGTTATGGGTGCACATGAATGGTTCCTTTGTTGCACCTATTCACCTCAATGAGGAGTAAAACTAATACAGTAAAGGAAAACAAAAGAGATTCACATGATATAACAAAATACAAATGTCAGACCGATCGCAGATTAGTAAAACTAATACAGTAAAGGAAAACAAAAGAGATTCACATGATATAACAAAATACAAATGTCAGACCGATCGCAGATTAGTAAAACTAATACAGTAAAGGAAAACAAAAGAGATTCATATGATATAACAAAATACAAATGTCAGACCGATCGCAGATAAGTAAAACTAATACAATAATGGAAATCAACAAAAGAAATTCACATGATATAACAAAATACAAATGTCAGACTGATCGCAGATTAGTAAAACTAATACAGTAAAGGAAAACAAAAGAGATTCACATGATATAACAAAATACAAATGTCAGACCGATCGCAGATAAGTAAAACTAATACAATAATGGAAATCAACAAAAGAAATTCACGATATAACAGAGGTAAACAGAATATGTTGCTTTTTAAATTAAACTAATACAAGCAAGGATTACCAGGAAATCATAAATTAGTGAAAGGAAGCAAATGAACAAAGATCACTCTGGAATCATCAATTAAAACTGACTGCAAAGCAGTTAAAAAGTATCACCATTGGAGGATATAGTAAAGGAAATAATCCATAATACCCTTAACAAGATCTTCCCAGGTCTGCCTTTGTGACTTTTGAGTTGCCTGCCCCTACTGTAAATTTGACTTTGGGAGCCCCTCCAAGTCTCATCTCATCTGGTCATTCTACTGGGCACTGAAAGGTCTAAGTGGGAATGCCCTCCAATTAACTTTTAAAGTTTGAGTTAGACTGTGTTCCATGTCATCCCTCTCACTTAGTGTACACTGCAGTACTGAGAGTATTAATCCCTTTAACATCTGGGCCTAGACTACCAATCAGTGAGAGGAACTGCCTCTTGAGAATCATCTTGAGATTAGTGATTATGTCCTGCTCCTGGTGACAGAAGGAGCAGAGGGGCATTATTTTCTAGTTTTCCTCCCCAGTACAAGTCACTGGAAAGTCTGAAATGTAGAGCCATCTTGGGATTAATGCTACTGCTTTACTCCTGGTGAGAGAAGGAACAGAGAGGCATTGATTCCTGCTAGCCTCTGATTAGATAACATGTATGGGCTTCACTGAGTCGTCTGGTTGCTGTTTTGGCAAAAACCTTTTCACAGCCTTTGTGTACCTTGACTTTCTGTTTTATCCATCTGCTGTAGGTTCTAGAAAGTATATCTACCAAGAGAAGACTGTAACAAGCACACTGAAGCCAGATGGGCTAAAACTACTTCTCAGGAAGCAGCTTGGGATTAGGGCTACTCTTTTGCTTCTGGTTAGAGAAGTAGCAAATATTCATTGATTCCAAGCTGCATGAAGCTGTGTTCAGACCAGCAGTATCTCCAATACCAGGAAGACAACACCTCTAGTAATCAAATCAAACCTCATAGGCACTGCTTCCCTTTCAGCTCACATTATAAGCACATGGAACCATTAACTTGCACTTTCCAGCCATCTCTGCAGCTAACTTTGTTGAAATGAACATCTTGAGACAATGTAGCAATTGGTTCATTTTTACTAACAACCACTTACTACTTAAACAAACTGACAGTGTGAGAGAGAGGCAGTTATATAATGTTATTGGAGGCAAAGTTTTTACACAAACAACAAATAACATGCAGGTTGTTAGTATGACACATTAAACAGTTCAGAGGAAACACCTAAACCTACATATGCTAAAGCTCTTAAAAGTAACCTACCTCAACCACAAAAGCCTCCTAATTAAAAGTATAAGAAAGAAGTACTCTCGGCATCCTCACAAACACATAACATAAGCAGCACTCACTATGAAATGGGTCTACATCAGTTAATTAAAGCTTAATTGAGTGAACCCCTATTTGTCAAACTTAAGTGAAAGCTCAATTAAGCGAACAATTGCTTAAGTGAATTTTTTCCCAGGGAAAAGACATGGTTGGCCATAATCAGGAGTTTGCCCTTTTCCCCACTGTAGCACAATCTCGGAGTTGGTATATTTAGTTGGGGGAGTGTGGGGGGGCACAACCCCCAATTTGCAGAGTTTTAAATTTTGTTTTGTTTGTTATGGTAGGTGGGTGGGCAACTATTTTTCCCTAAGAAAGTGTTTGCTTAATTGACCTTTCATTTATTTGGGTTCAACAAATAGTGATTTACTCAATTAAGCTTTCGATTAAATGATATAGATCCCATGAAACATACATCTAAGAGTCACACAAGATAAATTCAGTAGCTCATAAGGCAAATCTTCCTACATTCCAATATCCTAGTTGCAAGTGACTCCATAGTGAGACACACACAAGCTGTACAAAGAAAGAGTCACTATAATTTGCCTATTAGGTGACAGCATTCACCACATCATGCATGCACTCATGTCCTTGCACCACAAGTACACATTTGACACAGTCATATTGATACATACTGCTCTGGACTGTATGAAGAAAGACATGATGGAGCTCTCTGAATATGTATGTAAGGCAGGTATGGACCTAGCCTTGAGCAGCATTCTATCATCATCAAGAATGATGCCGCAGTACAGACAAAAGGTTAACAACTTATATAATTGGCTTAGCTTCTGGTAACAATATGTATGGGATGAAATGGTAGACAGTCTTAACTGCTTGAATAGGGATGGCCTGCACTTATTCCACCAAGATTTTTGTATATAGCCTTTGTCCAATCAAGTGTGTCTTTGTTTAGTCAATGTCAGCCTTCTAAAGCTTCCAACATAGCAAAACAGAATGTGAAAAACAAAGTTATTTCTGATCAATGCAAGGAGCCTTAACAAAAATCTCTAGTCCTCACAAACACTCCTTCCCTGGAAGACAATATATGCTTTGTCAGGGAAAACTGGTTTATTCCCAATGAGAGCATTCCAAAAGTGCAGGGTTTCAGTTTGAGCCACACATTCTGACCCACTCCATTAGATGAAGACACTAAAGGCAATGGTGTCTCCATATACTTATACACCTCCAGCCTCACTAGACAAAATAACGACCTGGAACTCCTCTACTTCCAACTTACTATTAATAAAGCCCTTATTATATCTTAGGTAGCAAAAGTCAACCCTCTATACCCCTCTCAGCCTATACCTCTGACCTACCACTATGGTGTCCCTATGCTAATACCTAGCCAAACATCATTCTCCTTTGAGACATCAGCTATCCCTTCATTAGCTAGGAGAACTATACATCATCAAAGACGTATGCAGAGTAATTTCTGGATTACATCACTACAAACTTCCTAGACCAGTTATTTCAGATCCTCTGATCAGTATTAGCAAAAAACTACGGGCACTCATAAAATCGTCTAAGGCCAGCTTCGAGAGAAAAATTGCACAGGACACTAAGGATAATCACAAGGCTTTCTTTAGTTATGTTAGGAACCTGGGTGGGAATTCCCAGATATGCTCAGAATTAGTCCAAAATGACAAAAAATACATCGAACCCACAGACATTGCCAACATCCTAGCTGACAGGTTCAGTGCAAACTCCCCCCCCCACCAAAAGGGCAAATATCTATCCCAGCAGAGTGCTGCCCCCCTGACAATTCAGATGCTCAGGTAAGAGTCGCCCTCTCCAAAGCAAAAAATACAGCATCAATGGGACCAGACGGTGTCCTGGGCTGCGTCCTACATGAACTCCAAGAAGAGCTGAACCCAAACATAAAACTACTGTTCAATCTCAGCCTTACTACAGGATATGTACCCAAAGAGTGGTGTACAGCAACAGTGGTCCCTCTCCACAAAGGTGGTGCCTCAACAGATCCTGGAAACTATCGCCCCATAAGCCTGACTATCTTGGTCTGCAAAGCTATGGAAAGGATCATCATGAACCTCATAAATAAAGATATTGGGGACCTACAGACACTGGATCCTACCCAGTTTGGCTTTGTTAAGGGCAGATCCTGCCTCTTAAACCTGGTCGATTTCTTTGAAACATTCACCAAGTTCATTGATGAAAGGAAGGTGGTCCACACAGCCTACCTGGACCTCGCAAAAGCCTTCGATACAATACCCCACTTGGGCATTATAGATAAGCTCACCAGCTTAAATATAAACCCCTATGTCACTAGATGGGTTGCAAACTGGCTCAAGGACAGATTCCACATGGTTAGAATTGCTGGAGCCATGTCAGACTCCAAACCAGTTACAAGTGCCATAATCGACTCTCCAGCCGACACAAGCATCCTCCAAAAGGGCCTCATAGAAACAGACATCTGATGCCAGAGCCATGGCCTCAAGACAAACGCCAAAAAGTGTATAGTCATCCCCTGTGGCAAAAACAAAGTGCCCACAAATTACCACATAGGTGGTAATCCATTAAGTACAGAAGAAGTAATTAGGGACCTGGGGACCCAAGTTGATAGCAATCTCTCATTTGACAACCACATGGCCAAAGTGGTTAGAAAAACATTTTATATAGCCCACCTAATCATGAAGGGATTCACATCTAGATCAGGGGAGGTCATCATGCATCTTTACTCATCCCTCATCAGGCCCATAATTTAGTACAATGCCCCTTTTGGGATGTACCTTACCAGACACCTGCAGCAACTGGAAAGACCCCAAAAGTACCTCACCAAGAGGATCAAAGGGCTCAAACAGATGCCATATGCTGCCCAGTTAAAGAAACTCCAGCTCTACTCAATGGCATACCACCTGCTCAGAGGCGATCTGTGCCTGACAAATAAAGCCATGTCCAACCCGGAATTAATGGACATGCTGCATCTCTGAAAATCCAAATCCCATCGAGCTACGAGCTCAAGAGACTTGAACCTCAGCACTGAAATAATAGGACATGCTGGAGGGACAGATTCATAACCCAGAGGCTCCCTTCACTCTGGAATAAAATCCCAGTCCAGGTTAGGCAGAGTCCCTCATTGACTCTCTTCAAGAGGAATCTTGATGAGTGGATGGGGGATCGTAGGTTTACCCCGGGTATCACTTCTATGTCACTGTTAGACAGAGGCACAGTATACTAACCTCGAAAAAGGGCATAGCAAAATTAATTTAAAATGGGTGGCGAAAGCCAAACACACTCTGGCTAGGCTTATAAATGCCCTAGGGAAGATAGCCTAGTATGAACCTATGAACCTAACCAGGAGTGATAAAATCCTGGACTTGGTCCTTACTAGTATGAGGCAGCTTGGCTCTCCATCAATTGTAATGTCCTCCCTGGTCAAACTGGAGTACAGATTAGTCAGGTGCACCTTAATACTGAAGTTGTAACCATCTTCCAATACCTCAGTATTCGGAGATTAGTGATAACCTGGCTAAATTAAAAAACCCTTCTATCATGATAACCCATTGCTTATGCAGACTCAGTTCTGCCAGTTTCTCTGCATATGTAAATTTCATAGACACATCTGCTCTCCTCTGAAATAAATACAATGTTAAATTAAAAAATATGCCCCTGTGTGGAATCCTCAATACAAACAGGCTTTATAATTAAAGAAAAAAAACTCTTTGCATGCCTACCTTTCAACTGTCCAGATTTTTGAAGAACATACAGATTTTTGCCTAATGCATTTGGTCTGTTCTTCATAAAATTTGTGGTTTTCAGGGAAATCACTTTGAAACTCAAATATATGTTATTATATAGTGACTTCAGTTCTGACTTCACATCCTTCAGATAATGCATGGTAACACACATCTTGTTAATTTAGCAACTTTGTAATTTCATAAGAGCAATATTTAAAGGTTTGTCCATGTTTTGGGGCTTTTGTACCCCCATTACTTGAGGCTTTGTCCAGATTTCTTGCACTAAGAAATTGCACGCAAAAATAAATTTAACTGTCATGATGCCAATAATGCTCTTCTAAATTTAACATAGAACTCCAGACCCTGATCAAATCAACCAAAGCCAGATATAAAGTAAAAATAGCCACAAAGCTTTCTTTACTTGTCTTGGAAATCTCAGAAATATGTCCAGCTCTGTACAAAGCTAATAGTAAAGGATACCACATACTCAGACCCAGAGAGCACAGCCAACCTACTACAGACAAAGTTAGTTTACAATTTATCCCCTCTCCCCTCCTGTATTCCCAGATCACATACCTGTATCTACACACCTTCTCATCTCCCAAGAACAAGTTCTCAAGGCACTATCCAAGTCAAAGGACAGGACTTCTATGGGACTGTCAGACATGTGGGGCTGCCTACTGGTCAGCATAAACATGACTTGTCTGACCACAAGTAGTGAAGGTAAAGGCCCAGGAACCACACAAATCAAAGTCCAAACCACAAATCCAATTTATTGACAGCAAAAACAAACCTAATGTTACTCATACACTTGTCACTGTAACACTGACTTGTTTACCATTTTTGTTCCCAATAGTATTTTATTTTTTTATTTTTAATTTATTCTCATTGTTATACTTACATTGATTTTTCATGCAGTTTAACTTGATATTCGCAACAATTCTTGTTGAAGTTTTATTATCAATCTTCTTCTTCTTCTTCTTCTTTTGGCTTTTCCCGGTTAGGGGCCACCACAGAAGATCACCTGTCCGCTCATGATTGGCAGTGGAGTTTTATGGTGTTGAGTTGCCAGCCCAGCACCCAACCTTCCACTGAAGGCACACACACACACTCACACCTAGGGCCAATTTGGAGTGTCCAATCCACCTACAGCATGTCTTTGAGATGTGGGAGGAAACTGGAGCACCCGGAGGAAACCCATGCGACCACAGGGAGGACATGCCAACTCTGCACAGAAGGCACCCCAGCCGAGGATCGAACCGGAGAACATCTTGCTGTGAGGTGACAGTGCTAACCACTGCACCACCGTGGCCGCCCTTGAAGTTTATTATCAATACATTTACTAAACTAAAGTTGAGTCATGTGAATGGTTGTTCACATGCTGTATTAGGGTTATTTAAGGTTGGAGATAACCATGTCAAGCAGTTCTGAAGAAGTCTTTGCTAAAGATGAAAGTGCTAAACTGCATTAGGTTTGTTTTTGCTGTCAATAAATTGGATTTGTGGTTTGGACTTTGGTTTGTGTGGTTCCTGGGCCTCTACCTTCACTACTTGTGGTTCTTGTTTTTTCCTTTGACTTGTCAGACCCCATATCAGACTTCAAGCAGGTTTCATGCCACATGAATGGAGGACATCAATAGTCATCCTCTATACTAAGATGAAGCATCTACAGACCTGGGTAGTTACAGATCCATAAGCTTGACAAGCCTCATCTGTAAGGCTATGGAAAATATCATTATGGAATTAACAAATAAGGACATAGGTAACCTACAATATTTTGACCCAAACCAGTTCAGATTTATCAAGGGCATATCCTGGCTACTAAACCTGCTTGATGTCTTTGAGAAGGTTACTGAGACAATGGATTGGGGCAAATCAATATGCAATACATATCCAAACCTGAAAATAAATTCAACACCATCCCACACTCTGATATCAGAACTAAATTCTCCCAGCTAAATGTAAATCCCTATGTAACTCATTGGCTAGCAAACTGGCTGACAAATAGAACTCAGGAAATTAGGGCGGGCAACTTTGCCTCCCCCAAAAGTCCTACCACAAGTAGTGTACCCCAAGTTTCACTCATCGGGCCAGTCCTCTTTAGCATTAACTTCTCAGAGGTCAAAGAAAAGGTTAACAGTTTATGGTTGACAAAGTTTGCAGATAAATACAAACCTGGTACCATCATAAACTCCCCAGTGGGCATCAAATCCTTCAAGTGGGGCCTTTCAAAACAAATAGATGATGTCAAAGCCATGGACTAAAACTAAAGACCAAGAAATGTATAATTCTGTCCCTCACCAAGCATGGGTTTCCTTGTGACTATCAAATTGAAAACATACACCTGAAAGTTGATCCCATGGTCAGGAATCTGGGTACCTATGTCCACAATGAATTGTCCTTTGATCAACATGTATCCACTATTGTAAGGAAGTATTTTTTCATCACACAGTCCTGGATTACAGTATACTCAGAGAAGTGCACAATTCATCACACCTTGACAAATGATATTACAATTAATACAAAATGTGGTAAATAACTTTACAACTGAAGCTTTAGAAAGGACATATCATAATACAGAATATCAAGAATCCATCAGAGAATTGTTGTTGTTTGTCTTTCGGCTTTTCTCAGTTAGGGGTCGCCACAGCAGAACCCTGGTCTGCTAATGATTGGCAGTAGATTTTCACAAATGCCGAGGTGCCAGCTCAACGTCCATCCTTCAACGAAGGCACGCCCACTTACGCATGTCTTTCAAATGCCACCAAACCGTGAGGAGAACATGCAGACTCCACACAGAAGGCACTCCCCGCACAGCAGCCGAGAATCGAACAGGAGAATGTTCTTGTTTTACCCTGCCCTCAGTACTTCATGTTATTTACTTAATAAACTGGGTGTGGTTACAAAAAAAAAAGTTTTGACAAATGACATATTATCTACATTTTGGTGATGATCTAAAACTGCATACTTCATCTGGCAAACAAAACGAAAATATTTGAGAATAGATGAAAGAACGGTAATAAAGTATGAACCAACACGAAGAAAGCATTCTAAGGAGTATTTTAGAAGACTAAATCTAATTTGGAGACTACTTTGAAATCTAAGAAAAAGGTCCAAGCTACAATTCAGCTTTCCCACTGTGTTCTACATTATAACTTTTTTGTGATAAAGCAAAAGAAAACTGCTTCATATCTACCATATGATGTATACAGGAGCAGCCTTAGATCAACTCATGCCCTAGGCAAAAGGGCTCCACAGCACCCCCCCACCACACCAATCAGTGCCCCCATCCTGGTCTACCTACACCAAATAAATACTGGAAAAGTGCAACAGCGACGCCCTAGGTGGCCAACTAGTTGGCCTATGCCTAAGGCTGGCTATGGCTGTATAAAAAACATTGCTTGCCAAGATTATGTATACTTCAGTTCAAAAGGAGGAGGCATGTACCTCCTTGAAACTGAGTATATGTATCTGTCAAGGTTTGTGGGACTGCATACATATTTGTTGACATCATCACATCTGACCACAGAGAAAATTCTAAACCATGAAGAAAACAATCTAAGGTGACTTCCTTGCACAAGTTAGCAGAAACATTTAGGTAGGAAGTCAGCACTAGAATAAAACCTGAGGTGTGCAATAAAAAAAAAAAAAGAAAGAAAAGAAGGCATATAAAGATTAAGGACAGAAAAAAAGAAAACTGAAAAGCTTACAGTTTTAGTGGAGGGTGTTGATAACTGCTGGAATAACCACATACCGATCATGAAATGATGCATGAATGGCTAAAGTGAGCCAACTTTAAACCAAAAGATGCAAAGTTAATAACTACAGCTGAAGATAATTGGATACATACATGATGGGTCACATATCTATTGAAAAAATATGGAGATGCCACCATAGTTGCCATCAAGACCGAAGGTGTGCTAAGCACAAAACCTGAGTATGGAGAGAGTGTTTTCTGAACATTTAAACCATGTTTCAGTAATTCCACAGATAAGGAAATTATCCAAATGCAAGAGAGTCTTAAGGTCAAGCATTTTACTTCTGAGACTTCTAGCACTGAGCAGAGACTCCTTAATGTGATCTTGTTTTGGATTTGATATGATAGTTACAGTGGAATGTGCATTAGTTAGATTCTACTTAAAAAAAGACACTGTGGGGGGGTCTATATTATTTTGTTGAAACTCAAATGAGTGAATGTTCATTTGTCGAAAAACACATATTCAGTGAAAACACTATTTGTCAACCAATGTTTTAAGTGAAAAGTTTTCTAGGACAAACTGATGGTTGGCCACCATCTGGAATTTGATTTGCCCTTTTCCTTACAGTAGTGTGATCTTAGAATTGGTATATTTGGTTAGAGTGTGTGTGGGGTGTATCCTCCACCTGCATAGATGTTAAGTTTTATGGTTTTGTTTACGGTCACTATAGTCATTAGGGTGGACTACCATCAGTTTGCCCTAGGAAACTTTTTGCTTAAAAAATGTTTGATGAATAGTATTTTTGCTGAATAGGTGTTTGACAAATGAGCATTCACTCATTTGAGTTTTGACAAAGTGATGTAGAACAGGGGGTTAACATGGACTTTTAGCTAGTACGTAGAAGCACTGAAGCATTGCAACAAGAGGTGTAGCCCATCCTTTGCAAAGTTTTGCTGCCACATACTGGATCCCCCTCGATTGACACCAAGTATTTAGCCAGTTGTTGAAGGCAGTTATCTTTTCTTGTAGCTAGTCATCACTGTTGGAGAATGAAGGATTTCAATCAGACCAGTATTCATTGGTATAAATTTAGTGCAAACCCATAGTTATGTTTAACTTTTCCTGACAAGATGCCATGTTAGACACCAAAACATGCAGCAAGGCAGCAGCAACAGCAGCAGTAGTTGTAGTGGAAACTCTGTAGCTTGAATCCCTCTGTAGGAGCAAAGAAGCAGCAGTTCCAAAGGAGAAATCCCAGAAGTAGTACTCAGTGTCCCACTGTACTGTAGTAAGATTTATACCACCAGTGTCAGCTAAAGGAGAAATCCCAAAAGTAGTACTCAGTGTCCCACTGCACTGTAGTAAGATTTATACCATCAGTGTCAGGTAAAGGAGAAATCCCAGAAGTAGTACTCAGTGTCCCACTGCACTGTAGTAAGATTTATATCACCAGTGTTAGCTAAAGGAGAAATCCCAGAAGCAGTACTCAGTGTTCCACTGTACTGTAGTAAGATTTATATCACCAGTGTCAGGTAAAGGAGAAATCTCAGAAGTAGTACTCAGTGTCCCACTGTATTGTAGTAAGATTTATATCACCAGTGTCAGGTAAAGGAGAAATCCCAGAAGTAGTACTCAGTGTCCCACTGTACTGTAGTAAGATTTATATCACCAGTGTCAGCTAAAGGAGAAATCCCAGAAGTAGTACTCAGTGTCCCACTGTACTGTAGTAAGATTTATATCACCAGTGTTAGCTAAAGGAGAAATCCCAGAAGCAGTACTCAGTGTTCCACTGTACTGTAGTAAGATTTGTATCACCACTGTCAGGTAAAGGACAAATCCCAGAAGTAGTACTCAGTGTCCCACTGTACTGTAATAAGATTTATATCACCAGTGTCAGCTAAAGGAGAAATCCCAGAAGCAGTACTCAGTGTCCCACTGTATTGTAGTAAGATTTATATCACCAGTGTCAGGTAAAGGAGAAATCCCAGAAGTAGTACTCAGTGTCCCACTGTACTGTAGTAAGATTTATATCACCAGTGTCAGGTAAAGGATAAATCCCAGAAGTAGTACTCAGTATCCCACTGTACTGTAGTAAGATTTATACCACCAGTGTCAGGCAAAGGAGAAATCCCAGAAGAAGTACTGAGTGTCCCACTGTACTGTAGTAAGATTTATATCACCAGTGTCAGCTAAAGGAGAAATCCCAGAAGAAGTACTCAGTGTCCCACTGTACTGTAGTGAGATTTATATCACCAGTGTTAGCTAAAGGAGAAATCCCAGAAGCAGTACTCAGTGTTCCACTGTACTGTAGTAAGATTTGTATCACCACTGTCAGGTAAAGGAGAAATCCTAGAAGTAGTACTCAGTGTCCCACTGTACTGTAGTAAGATTTATATCACCAGTGTCAGCTAAAGGAGAAATCCCAGAAGCAGTACTCAGTGTCCCACTGTACTGTAGTAAGATTTATATCACCAGTGTCAGGTAAAGGAGAAATCCCAGAAGTAGTACTCAGTGTCCCACTGTACTGTAGTAAGATTTATATCACCAGTGTCAGGTAAAGGAGAAATCCCAGAAGTAGTACTCAGTGTCCCACTGTACTGTAGTAAGATTTACATCACCAGTGTCAGGTAAAGGAGAAATCCCAAAAGTAGTACTCAGTGGCCCACTGTACTGCAGTAAGATTTATATCACCAGTGTCAGGTAAAGGTGAAATCCCAGAAGTAGTACTAAGTGTCCCACTGTACTGTAGTAAGATTTATATCACCAGTGTCAGGTAAAGGAGAAATCCCAGAAGTAGTACTCAGTGTCCCACTGTACTATAGTAAGATTTATACCACCAGTGTCAGGCAAAGGAGAAATCCCGGAAGTAGTACTCAGTGTCCCACTGTACTGTAGTAAGATTTATATCACCAGTGTCAGGCAAAGGAGAAATCCCAGAAGTAGTACTCAGTGTCCCACTGTACTGTAGTAAGATTTATATCACCAGTGTCAGCTAAAGGAGAAATCCCAAAAGTAGTGCTCAGTGTCCCACTGTACTGTAGTAATATTTATATCACCAGTGTCAGGTAAAGGAGAAATCCTAGAAGTAGTACTCAGTGTCCCACTGTACTGTAGTAAGATTTATATCACCAGTGTCAACTAAAGGAGAAATCCCAGAAGTAGTACTCAGTGTCCCCACTTTATTATAGTAAGATTTATATCACCAGTGTCAGGTAAAGGAGAAATCCCAGAAGTAGTACTCAGTATCCCACTGTACTGTAGTAAGATTTATATCACCAGTGTCAGCTAAAGGAGAAATCCCAGAAGTAGTACTCAGTGTCCCACTGTACTGTAGTAAGATTTATATCACCAGTGTCAGCTAAAGGAGAAATCCCAGAAGTAGTACTCAGTGTCCCACACATGGTATCCTTTGATTTGGATTAGAGTATGGTGAAAGTAATGTACCTTTGATAACAGAACTGTTTTTAAAGGAGAACCGCAGCCACAGACTTAAAAAAAATGTTTATTTCATCATGTTTAGATGCTTCCAATATTTTAACACCACTGTGGGACTCTTTACAGGTTTTTAAATATTTTTATATGTAATTTTAGCATCTGGCGACATGGGGTCTAGCATCTTGATGAGAGTTCAATATTTTTTTAAACCTCCATGTATCCCAGAATTCAGTATTTGTCCTTAACTAAGGTTGCCACCTTTCGTCACGGCAAAAATCGGAGTAAAGCCACACCCCTTGCATTACCAGTAACCTTGCCCATCACACACCCTTCCCCACACATATCCCGCCCATTTTGTGACATCACCTGGTGGGGAACACCCCCTTTTTCCATTCCTGCTGCCTGCTTTTGGCTGATTTACTATGTTTTTCTGTAAAAAAGCATAGTAAATCAGCGAATTTATAAACTCAGATAGTCTATTTCCTTTTTGAAGCAGAATACCAGAGTTTGTACAGTGTTTTCTGGACTAACGGAGAATTAGTTTGATTTCCAGATAGTCCGGAAAAAAAATGGAGGGGTGGCAACCCTATCCTTAACACATAACATTATGCAGGCTTCTTTGTTCAGAAGCTACTGTCACTTCATTTATTTTACATGCATACACTGGGGTCTTTTATTCAGTAAATTTCAGCTAAGATATCCTGCAGTACAATGCCTCCTTAAAAAACTGAGACAAAACCAGAGAACAGACTTTCCAAGTCTTTTTAATGCTTCTTCTTTACAGAGATCTTAATTTGCACTCTTTTGTCATGCCTGTAGTTCTTTAGATCATCTCCCCTCCCTAGCTGTCAAACTGCTAAAGGTAATTTGACCTGTTGCTGCTTTGATTGACACCTCACCACAGGAAACTTAACTCATCCACTGTTTCCTAGTTCTAGCCTTTTCTTTCTAACAATGGGACACTTATTTATACAGCACCATGGCCTCCTGTCATGAAACAGGGATGCATAGTTCAGAGTATTTGGAAGCACGGTGTTTTTCAAATAAAAACTATCTACTTTCTCAGGGCTATCCTGTTTGCCTCAAATACTCAAATTTTAGCAGTGCTGTAAACAGAATATTGTTAATATACAAAAAATACTAATTTGACTTGCATTTCAAAGTAGAATTGTAACGTACATGTATCATATGCTTACTGAAATCACCACTGCCTCACCATATGAAACTCTTGTGATGCCCATGTACACATTTTTGATTACAGAGCTAACCATTATGCCAACAATTAGACATTTATGTCTTTTATTATTTACATGATTCACATAAAATTGGTGCTGGGTGTAATTGCCCATACACAGCTTGGTTTGCTGGCATGTATTTCCAGAGATTGCTTTACCTGAAAACTCTTACTGGCCCAGTGTGTGATCATATCGTAATGTAGACCCATGCTGAAATGCACTATATGCAAACAGTAATACATGTACTACAGCTGAAGTATGTTCCATGGAGACTTTTGCAGGACAGTATGCAGTGTCTCATCTCATTTTGATAATTCTAGTATGTTCTCTACATGCTTACACATCCTTTGTGCTTTTCTCCTTATAAACATCCACCACATCACTATTCATCACATATCTAATAGTGATTTTTGTTTTTGCCTATATATATATATATATATATATATATATATATATATATACACACACACACACACACACACACACACACACACACACACACACACTATATACATTACATATTAAAAAAACTATATCTACAAGGAAGCTGCTGTGGGCAATGGTGAATGCCTTCACATTCACCTTGTACCACGAAAAGCTGTGTATTACCAGTACACAGAGGGCAAGTATCCCCAGGCAGATAATGTACAACACTGCCTGGAATGACTAAGGAACTAAGGCAGTAGAAATGTATTTCTGAATTCCTGTTTTCAGTACAATTTGTAGTCTACCAGTGAAATATAGCCATAAGAACCTTTTCCAAAGCTACCACTATTACAACTTACATTAGCAGTGTAATAGCCCTCAGATGCCCATACACCTTTACCCAAACACATGCTTCTATTCCCCTATGCATTTTGCTTTTCAGGGGTATTCAAATGCCTGTTTATTTTACTTTGATTGTACAACTAGACATATAAACCCTGCAATTCATACTTGAGGGAAATGTGGTTCCCCAGTTCATTCCTCTCTCAGTAACCCATTATCTGAATTTTCACCACACAGTGGGGGAACTGCAGAAAATGACAGTCTTGCTGGAGGCACTTCTGCTCACAGCCATTAACTGCTTACAGAATATCAGTTTCTTATGAATCAAAAACTGGGGTCATGTCTGCTGCTCTGTCCTTATTGAGATTAATTTAGTGTGCTAATCCTTACATAAAAAAACTTGGAAATTGTACCGCAGTGATATTTTTTCCTGGCCGTCACAGACAAGTTTGTTTTATGTTGGAATTCCTGATTCGATACCAAGGTTACATTTGACTTTGTCTATTCCCTCACTGCAGACTAGAAAGGAGAATTGCAGCCGAGGACAGAGAAGCCAACTAGGGACACCTAAATGCCACATAGATGATTGGAACGTCTACAACTGCGACATTATTTCTACTAACTTGGCATATATTATTTTTGAAGTCCTGTATTTACAAGACAACATCCTCAAATGTTACATTAGGTCTCACTACTGTTGCACTATTTTTCCTGAGCAATAAAAGATGAAATGTTACAATGTTTGCCTCTGTTTTTATTTCATTTCATGCCATCACAAAATTTATATGGTCCTGTAAGCAATATTTCCATAAATCTTATTCACTTAGGAGTAACTATATCTTTCTATATTACTGGATATCTGTAATCAAATGACTGTCCTCAGTGCACTGCCCACAACACTGTGACCAAGTGCTCTAAAAAAATCTTGCACATGACTGTAGCAGCCAACCAGTTCTGAGAACTTGGTTTCCAGTAACGTATTATTAAGTCATCCACAAGGCAGACCAGAATTATTATTTTATCTCTATCAGGCAGTATGGATCAGTGTCAGACATTTCATTTATTTCTTGGCAAGTGTTTACAACTGTAATTCGCTTACCTTACACAAGGTCACTGCAAACCACTGCTCCAGCCCATCTCGGTGTTTATGTACTAGTAGATGTTTGGAGAACAGGTATCCCAGTCAGTTCCAGCCGTGCACAATACCTCAGCCAAGCCACTTATTTTTTCATGAAATAACAGGTTATCAGGATTCCACACATTAACGCTCCACAGATAACTCTCCGACCATGATGGTTCTTGCACAACACCCGTCAGTTGAAGATGAACTTCAATTCTTCATTTCATACCTTCCTGATCAGTTTTGAAGTAATACTCATGCAACACAGTATACCATGTTTCCAAAGCCATTACGTCAGTGTTCCATGCCAGCTGGCTTTTGGTTACAATGTACAATTGTCAAACTTAACATTGCACTATTGTCACAAGCCTCTGTACCACTTCAAGGTAGCCAGCATCACAGAGGTCCATTCACACCACAACACTACTTAGAGCTGCAGTCAGACCTGCACTCATGTCACCACTTTCATTGCACACACAATTTATCTTGCTTCCTCACACATGTACCATGTTATTCATGCTAGACACCTGACTTTTTCCAAGAATCAGTAATCTTTCACTTAACTCCAGATATCGTAACTGCAGCTGTCAAAAAATCTGACTGAAACATGTATGGTACTTCATCATTCTCCCAGCCACTACCTAAACTGCTCCAACACAACACCCAAACATGCAATATTTATATGCATCATTGTCCAAAACATACCAATTTACCCATTTCTCGTAATACTTTTTTCAAACTGACCATTACCTTCTCCAAATATCAGTTGCTTGCGACACAGTATGTCAACGTAATTATGCACTCCATGCTGTTCTCGCCAGTCTGCTTTGGTATTGTAAAATATCGACTGCTGCAATCAGAGCTCCTCACTTTGATTCTACATACACCAAAGCCAATAGTAATCCAAATACTGTCCAGTATAATAGCGCCAACAATCCCCAATGCAAATAGCAACCAAATTCAGCATTGTGTCAATAGCAATGTCTTCCATTGGACCAACCTGTGACATAGCGAATTATGTAATTTTCAATGGCCCTAAGCTTTATTACTGGTCAAACAAAAAGCATAGATTACATATACTGAGGTACTTAACACTGTCCAGCCCTGTTTGTGTCTCTCTAAGATATACTTTAGCTTGGTTTCATATGTCACAAACATTTCAAAGCATCTTTATCAACTTTCCAAGTACACCGGTAATGTACAAAACTTGTGAAATGCTAAATGTCAGAGTTGACCGGATACTACATAACCAGCATCAAATTGTATTTAATTTATTTATATTAGTTTACTGGGAAAATCTGATTGGACCCCACACAAAGATACAATTAAGCACAGAATTGGTAATAAATGTTAATAAAATTGATATAAATGCAAGTAATTAATGCCAGCAAAAGCCACAAACAAAATATTACTAAACAGTTACATGAAGAACAGTGGATATACATGGAGTATATATTCATATATGCATAGGAGCATTGGTTACATCTGTGATGGAACATATTGAAACATTAGTATAATAGTAACAGTCACAGCACTGATGAAGTTATAAAGCTTACTGGGCATAATTATGGCTGTAGACTGAGCCAGATATAAAGCACTGCTTGGTGAAATGGAGTAAGCAGGTGCAGGACTAGGAGGAAATAGTAGGGACAGATTAAGCAGTGAGACAGTATAAAGAGTAGGTAGTACAGATGGAAATAGATGGTGGGTAGATGCCTTGGGTGATTGAGATGAGGTCAGGTCTTAAGGAAGTTAAGAAATACACAGTACTGCCAGTGGCAGCAGATCAAAGATAGAAATGAAACATGCAGGGTGTGTAAGATGCCTGTGGGGGGGGGGGGGGGCGGGTAGAGAAAGAGGGTCATGCACCACACCTAATAGTGGTCTTATCTGACTCAATCGCAATCACTTCTGATGGAAATGATGAAGTGCAGGAACAGTGATGTTTACTAGTGAATTGGTAGAAATAATAAGTGTTACTCACCTGCACAATATCAATACCTAGTCTTCAGGCCACAAACATATAATCCTGTTATCACAGAAAGTTAATACTCCATTTCACATGTACTCTACATAAATTGGTTCCTCAAGAACCAGCACAGACTACCTACAGTGCATTCTCAACCTGCTTTCAATGTGGTCGTTTGGACAGTCTACTCAGTTACTTATTTCTATCTTGCTCTTACTGGTGAATTGCATTCATAACAATCAGGGGTGGCTCATGCTATAAGGACTGCAGGAGTGCAGCCCCCTAGTTGTGGAAAAGGAAAAAAAAACAAATCGGTGACTCTCAGAACATTTCTGAACTTCTGCACATGCACACTCAGCAATCCTGGAACTCAGAGGGAATCCAGACTGCTGCAATAGCAGTCCGGAGTAGGAAGAAGGCATCTCGGTACTCTGATGCCCAGAATTCTATGCAGTGATGACCACATAGAATGGAAGAGATCCGGACTGCAACATCTACAGGAGCCTGCTGTCTCATGGGAAAGGACGTGTTTACATGCTTACGTGGGACGGACTTGAATCTACTGCAGATGAACAGCATGGGAAACCAGGCATTGGTTATGGTACAGACTTGAACATGCTGCAGATGAATGGCATGAGAAACCAGGTACTGGTGTGTGTGAGACGAATGGCACGAGAAACCAGGTACTGGTGTGTGTGAGACAAATGGCATGGGAAACCAGGTACTGGTGTGTGTGAGATGAACAGCATGGGAAACCAGGTACTGGTGTGTGTGAGACAAACAGCATGGGAAACCAGGTACTGGTGTGTGTGTGTGTGTGTGTGTGTGTGTGTGTGTGTGTGTGTGTGTGTGTGTGTGTGTGTGTGTGTGTGTGTTTATGGCCCAGTTGATATATACTGGTGGCTACAGTGAACTCAGGATATCTGGTGGTGGGTAGGGAATATCTCAGGCTTGAGCCCTGTACCTTGGGTGCAGGTAGCAAGATCCTGAATTCCCTACCCACCATCATCTGTGAAAACTTTGCAGATTTTTACCTCATCTTTTTGTTCTGTTCCTCATAAAATCTGTGGATTTTTAATTCAGTACATAGTTGATGGTGCAGTGGTAGCATTGTTACCTCACAGCTAGAGGTTCTCTGGTTTGATTCTTGGCTGAGGTGCCTTCTGTGTGGAGTCTGCATGTCCTCCCTGTGTTTGTGTGGGGTGCTCTGGTGTCCTTCCATTTTACAAAGTCATGTGTCTGGAGTGTTTCTCCCTGGGCCTCTGCTGAAAATTGGCTTTTGTTCCAAGTCAGACTTTCCTGGTTATCAAATGTTAAATAAATAAAAATGACAGGCATTTGAATTTCAGACTTCATATCCTTCAGAAAGTACATGGTACCACAAAACATTTTATTCTAGCAATTTTCTAAGTTTATAAGATGAATATTTGAAATGTGTCCCTATTTTTGGACTGTATTCCTTCATTATTGGCTTTGTCTAGGTTTCTTGTGCTAAAGTTGAGAGCTATGGTGAGAACTGAATTCACTGAATATGTTTGGGGGCTGTATTCCCCCATTATTGGATTTGTCCAGGTGTTTTGTGCTAAGAGGTTGACAGCTATGGTGAGCACTGAATTCACTAAATGGTAGACATTTAAGTTTCAGTCTTCCTCTCTTTCGCAAAACAGCTGATTTGGCATAGTGGTATGTTGCACTGACTGTTTTCCACAGGGTCCTGGGTTCAAGACTTGGCAGTAACACAGCATTTTATTCTAGCAGCTTTCCAAGGTTATACAAGCAATGTTTAAAATATGTCCCTGTTTTTTGGGCTTTTGCCTCCCCCAATAAATTTTGTCTTTTTCCAGATTTCGTGTGCTGCATAGTTGAGAGATACAGCTGAGTGTCTAGTAGATTTTACAAGGAGCTGAGAGCTGTAGGGGAAGAGAAGTTTAGTGCTGCTTATACAGAGTCTTCTTGCAATGTTAATAGCACAACAGGTAGTGTACTTGCTTTTGATGCAGAAGGCTGTGGGTTCTACTCCCACAATATGTAGATGCATTGCTGATACTGTGTTGTAAAGGGAGTGGATGCTGCAGTCCTTTTTGGCAAAGATACCTAGTAACTATGAAGCTCTTATTAGTTTGCCACCCATTCCCTATTGCAATATTACTAGTTTATCATTTTTTAATGTAGCATAGACACTTTATTCATAGACAAAACAATGAAATATAAAGTTGTTTGCTAGCAGCAGCCTCTTAATTAGTTTCAGATCTCTTTAATGTGGAATTACTTAGATGGCATTTACTTCTTCAGAGATTGTGCATATTTACTGATACTGGTGGATTGTTGAAGTTTGAGTAGACTTTTATGATGGAAATATTCTAAATTGGACAGTTTTGTCTTTATTGGTGCATGCATTTTGTTTCATTGTTTACTGGAAAAATGTTCAAAACAATACATTTAAAATGCCCTCTAACAACTGTACTGTATTATGCAAGGAATATTATTTAATACAATCCGGAAGGTGTATCAAAGACACATGTATGTTTCACGTGCAAGGGGCTTATGATTTAAAAACAGCCCAAAGTTAATCTTTATCTGCCACTGGAAAAATGTATTTTCTTTGAATGTGGGTTTCAATGCTTTTCAATGAATGTGAGTTTCAAGGGCAGAGAAGTTTTAATGCTAAATCTATTTTCATTGTGAAATTGCATTGCTTTGTTTAGCAGGTCTATTAGTGTTTGTGCTGTAAAATGCAAAATAAAACTTTCAAATTAAATCCAAATCATCAGAGAAGTAAAGCAGTATGCACATTACAGTGTTCATGGTAAATGGGGTGAAATAGCCAAGTAAAGGGACTTTGGAATGGCTGCAGGGGGAGACTCCACTAGACCATGATTTTGTGAGGGGGGGAGGGCGACAAACTCAAAGACAGCCCCGGTTGAACTATACCTCTCAACTCTCCAGATTTTTTGCAGAATGAATAGATTTTTGCTTCTTATTTTTGGCTTGTTCCTCATAAAATTTGTGGTTTTCTGGCAAATCATTTAGGAATGAAGTCACTAAATAATGACAGAAATTGAGTTTCAGACTTCATAACCTTCTGAAAAATGCACGCTAAAGCAAGACATGTTATTCTATCAACTAAATTTATACAACAGAAATTTTTAGTACTGTTTGTATGTTTCCCCAATATATTTGGCCTTGTCCAGATTTTCTGCATTGAGAGGTTGAGAGGTACATGGAAATAAATCACTTTATAGAATTAGGAATATTCAAACCTCTCAACTGTCCCCAATTCTGGCTCAAAATGTTGCTCTCCCCCTAGTAATCCCTCCGCAAAAATAGCAGTTTTGGAAGAAAATGTGGAGGGTTTACAATTATAAATGACTGTAGTGATCAGAGTTATACATTGCTTTTATTTCAGAAATGCATGTAGATTCGGGTTCCTATTACATTATCGAAGTTCTGAAACTTCAAACACCATAAGGTCGAATCCTTATGTTCGGAGTGCGGAGTGTCAGAACATCGATACCAGTAAAAAACAAACAAAACAAAAAAAACAATAAATAAAGTATTGCAAGCAGGGGGGCAAGTCCCCCTGCCCCCCCCCGCTCTTTTAATATACCAACTCTGAGATCGCACTACAGTGTGGTAAAGGGAAATCTTTCCTTTCCGCACTGTATTGCGATCTTGGAATTGGGGGTGCAGGGAGCTTGCCCCCCTGCTTGCAACAGTTAGGTAGGTTTTAGGGTTTGTATTTCTTTTTTTACATTCGAATTCTTGAAACTTCGAACATCTGAGTTCGATGTTCTCAGGTTCAAAGTTTCAAGGATTCGACAACATAATAGGAACCCTGTAGATTCTCTTATTTTGTCAGATGTTCAAGTTAACAGTACTAATATTAAAAAAGTGTCCCTTTGACAGGTTCCCAGCTGTATTGTGTGGCAATTTTATATTTTTGCATCACATTTTGGTCTGTTTTTCATAAATTGTGGTTTTCTGGCAAATTACTGGCAAATCATTAAAGATTGAAGTTAAAAAATAATGACAGACATTTGAGTTTCAGATTTCATACCCTTCAGAAAATTTGTGCTAATGGAAGACCTAGTACTATTCTATTATATTTCTAAGTTTATAAGAGAAATATTTAAAACATTTCCTTATTTTTGGGCCTTTGTCCTACTTCTATGTATGGCTTTGTCTAGATTTCTTGCTCTGAGGTTGGGAGGTATGACAAATTTGTCAAAGCCATCACCGTCAGCCAGAGACATTTCAAATTGTGACATACTTGTTGCACCCCACTCCCCCCATGTAGTGATTCTGGATGTGCCCAAGCAAGGCAGGGAGCAGTTATGCAGTGTAAGTGTGCAGAGTATTCCCCCATCCAAGGTAGACACAAGTACAACAGTGGCTTTTCATCTGTCCTTGATTTTGCAAAATGTTCTGTTTTTCTGTCATATGTTTATACTGTTGATTTATGCTTCTTATTATTCAGAAAATGCATGCTGTCACAGTGCCCTGTTGCTCTGTGTTTAAGCAGTAATGCTTTAATGACCATCAGGTAAGTTTGTCTGAGTTTGTAAGATGCAGGTAAGCTTTAGCAAGTATACTATTAAAGAATTACCAACATTGAAAAAGCCTTTCTGTTGTTGCCATGCAGAGAATATTTACATAACTAGACAACGTATAAGCCTTAGGTATTGAAATGCATATGACAGTATTTGTAATAAAGGACAGGATTACAGTATTTTCAGAAGCTCATTACTTTTGTTGGAGACTTGCAGTCATCGTTGCAGGCTATACACGTAAACTAAACAGAATGCCAATCTATCACGTGTGGTCCATAACCTGTGCAGTAATCCTTTAAGCAATTTATCTTGAGCTTGCTTCTTGTTTGCTGTTCATTTTTTTACTTAGATCATGTTCCCCCCATGAAACAAGTAGATAGTTGTCAGGCAGCAGGTCATTTTCGGATAAGAAACATTTTTATAAGTGGGGGTATCACAGAGATTGCTACTTTCAGCATGTTACTTGGTACTTTTATAAAGCTGAATATAAATTATAATTAGAACTGGAGTGCAAGGAGACATGGGTTGAGTGAAGTGCTGCTTGTGTTTTTTTTATACTTGATTTTGACTGGCATTCCAGTAATGTATTTAAAAAGTAATTTATTTTTTCATGTCTTACAACCTTTTTGTTTCTATCTAGATATTAAGTAAGCTGTCATGCAGCCAATGCATTGAAATATTTTTTTCTTCTACACTTCGTTTTGTCTTTATTGGACTCTCGTAATGACATTTTGGCACCCAGGGCAGCGTATTTAAATAAAGTTCCAGTTGTTGTGGTTTTGAGCATAACTCTGTCCCTTTCAAGTTGGCCAAACTCCCTTCCCATTGGCTCCCACTCATTCAGCTGTGTCCTGCAGCCCCCTTTGATTGAAAGTCAGCAGCCGCCACTGATAACAATCACTTGTCTTGCCTAACTCCCAAGTGCTTAACACAGTACATCATTGTCATTATTCTAATGTCTACTTAAATAGCATTAGACGTGACTGGAGGCATATATGTACTCTTCTGCATAATGCTTGTCAATGCCTCTCTGCACACATTCCTACAGAGAAATCTAAGAATGTTAGGCAGTTTTTCAAAACATGTTTACTTTATCATCCAGTCTGAGGTGCTGCTTAAAGCCTGGGGACTCCCTATTCAGTACCTTTCCTTGGACACTACTACGCAAATGTCTGCAGAACCATTATGCAAAGCCACAGTGGTCAAGGACTAAGCAGGTATGAGGTCTTTTAGGATGAAAACGTTTATGGTAATCATTTGTCTGACTTAGCTGACAATATACAACAGTTCTACGTTACCCATTTTCTGTTCATTCACAACACTGATTATGAATGCTCACAAGCACACCTCAGATGCACGCAATACATGACTTGTTAATCGGCTTTACTAACATCAGTAACCCCAAATTAACATTTCACTGTCAGCCTGCACGATGTTACATTGAACACCTTAGATGAATGACATGTACTTAATTTTTACTTTACATGTGTTCTGAGGTCAGGAGTAGTGTACATTCTACAACTGATTACATCCAGGCTGCACACCATTTTTTCACAATCTAAGACACTGAAACAAGATCACATGTTTTGCATGCAGCCAACATTAATTCCCTCCTTATACACAATCTTATACATGTGCACTCCCTTTGTGCCATTCTACCCAATGCAAGCAGCTAACAAAACTACTCACTTGGCAACAGTAAAGCAATTCCATTGCATAAGTTAATAACAAGGGGCAAAGTGTACATCAAGGGAGTCGTAGCTTTCCAGTTCCAACATATTTCACATCAAATGTACTGCTCTTGCATCTTTCTGTGCATTTCACGTTGACCATTCATTCTTTCAACAGTGATAAATACCCCCCAAAAAATTGCCAACAATTACATGTCTACCAATGCTTATTTTATTTATTTAACATTTGTTTATGCTGGTCAATGCTGAACAAGTTATGGGCAATGCTCAAACACTGTACATGCTTACCATAATTAACATTACAGTCCACAAATCACTGTCATCAGCAACACCATGTCACAAATGTGACCAAATACAAAGTGTCCTAGAAATGAATTATCACTTATTTAACATCAAACCTACTCGTTCAGCCGCACCAGATTCCAACCAAGGCCTACTGGCTGCATACAGAGATTGGGCTCATAATAATAATAAAGGGTCAATGTCTGTCACATATCACTGTTAACTGAATCCTTAACAGCACAGATTTACTACACTACACCCTGACATGCTTGACACCACTATACGATACCAATTGCAATCCAATTATTAAACTACATGACAGCACCACATCTCTGAGAATCCAATATGTAAACTGCTAGAACATTTAACATCACTGTTTAGTCCACACACATAGCATATACTCATCTGACATACGTAAACATCACAATTAAACTACAGGATTTGCTACTGCACAATATCAGCCTGGTTTTCCATTACTTTTCCCAAATCTAGAAATCTGTCTGCTCTGGCCGCTCACACCTAGCTATATTCTTTGGCAAAGGTGGTACCAACATGGGTGAAATTTCTAAAATGCCTCTTTTGGCTCGTACTACTTCCATCATGAGGTCATAAATGTAGTCAAACTTTCGTTTCTTAAATATTGATTTCACCACCCATTCCTGTTTAGCCTTTGTGTACACCACTCTGTATTGAAGCTGTCCTTTAGAAGCTGACTTGTTGGTAGGGCATCGGACAACTGCTTGTTCCCGGTTTTGGTTCTCATTATGGCCAAGGATGGCCAGTATGAGTCGTGCTTTCATTCCTGCAAAGCTGAAGTTCTCAAATTTGGGGCAGTACTGGCATAGTAATGCATGGAACATCTCCACGTTTCCAGTGTGGCAGAACTTCGTGATGTGCTTCAGATCTTTAAGAAATGCCGTGTTTGAAACAATCTTCTTCAATAGCTGTGACACACATCATCTTCTTTGAGCCACTTCTTCTCATCTCTATCACTGGCATCTCATGACCACAACAGGAAACCTTTGCACCACTTCGACTGTGATGGTCTGTAACATGGTAGAGCAAAAACAACCATTTTTCTTCAAGGACAGCTTCATCACCTTTGCATGTTTTAGCACACTACCACAGGTGATTGGAAATGCTGTGGCACCACTGCAGTAATTTACATTTCTCTTGCCTTTTTGCCGGTTCAGCTATTTTCTTTTGTCAGGCTTTTTAACA
Organism: Protopterus annectens; assembly: GCF_019279795.1. Taxonomy (NCBI): domain Eukaryota; kingdom Metazoa; phylum Chordata; order Ceratodontiformes; family Protopteridae; genus Protopterus; species Protopterus annectens. The sequence goes on along the minus strand of NC_056744.1, from coordinate 1,677,267,275 downwards.
TATGCCACACATCAAGCTGGTGTTCAACCTCTGGAAATTATTTCCGCATCAAGAATCTGATCCCACGATGTCTGTCAGTTGCCACAAGACTTCCCTTTATATTCTTATCCAGTAAATTAGTAATATATTTCTTGAAAGCTTTCTTCCCCAGTGCTACAAAAGCAACTCTGTGGTAACCTGCTCCAGGTCAAAATCAATGATCTTTCCAGAATCCAAGTCCATCATGCTATAGCAGCAATACTTTGTTGAATATCCAGGACTGTCACACCGCCCGTCTCCAGCAAGGCTGATTCCCCTTTGCATCTTCTAACAACTCTGATGCTCAGTCCAGATATGTTGCAACACTGGGAACAGGAAATCTCATTGAATGGAATAGAAGGTTGTCTCACTTATAAATTCCAGTCCTACATACACACAGAATCATGCAATATGGGCATATGTACTTCCACTGAAAAGTACAGACGATGCAAGCAGTAGATTTCCAGCAGGCATTCGACCCATTACCGGTTGACTTTGCCACTCCAGAACTTCATGTCCACTAATGCAGGGCACCTTCACAAATAAAGAGGAACCCATCTTCAATCCCTTTTCCACTTCCACTGCTGGCGTTTTGCATTGTGTCAGCTTCAAGAGTAGAGAATCAGGGCACGATTCAAATACAATGAACTTTGGCTCACTTATCTTTTCATCTTCATCCAGTTCTTCAACTGTGTCTTCCATGTCAGGGGTTGACATGCTGTCTGAAGAGTAGCACCAGTCTGGATCCTTCTCATTCTCATCACCTCCCACTGTGAAAATGAGGATTCACTTTGCATGCTTGTCTGAAGGGCTTCTGGTGGAAGTTGACTGGGGTGCTGCAAGCCTTTATCTGTAGAGATGTATATGTACTGGATCTACTTGTGGATGCCTCACTAACACCATAATCCTTTTACAGAAGACCTTCATTCACACTTCTGCTACATGTTCCCAATTCTGTACAACTGTAATTTTCTTCCAGGCCCGGTTCACGCCTTTCCGTCTGAACAACTTTGGACTTTTTGCAGTACATGTGGTCCATCAACAGTGGCACTGTAACCTCTGGAAACTGTACAGCTACATCAATCACCTTACAAAGTTGGTTTACCAGATCCAGTAACTTGGCTTGCACTCCTACACTACAACCTCTTCTCTGGAACTTTGACATGCCACCGTCTTCATACTACAACTCTGAGTTTCCATCATGTATATCTCAATGTCTTCCACCACGTCTTCCTGCAGTTCTGATGCTTGCACTTGCAACAACACTGAAAATTAATAAGGGCATAATCATGGAATATAGTCTGTCAACACCTTAAATGTAGGAACAAAACAATGGATGAGTACATCCACCTCAATGGGCGAATTTCAATTTACAAATTATACACAGGCCATCAACCAATTCCAGACCGTAAACCAAAAATGCAAATTTCAGAATTTTGCATTCTGAGCATGAGCTTCCATTCAGGTTAGCTTGCTTTTCACTTGCACATTCTCATTTACATCTGTGAGCACACTTACACTTACACTTACACTCACACTCACACTTACACTTACAATTACAATTACACTTACACTTACACTTACACTTACACTTACAATTACACTTACACTTACACTTACACTCACACTTACACTCACACTTACACTTACACTCACACTTACACTTACACTTGCACTTGCACTTGCACTTGCACTTGCACTTGCACTTACACTTACACTTACACTTGCACTTGCACTTGCACTTACACTTACACTTTGGTGTGAGCTAGTGCAGTACTTTCACCCTTACTAAAAATCAGTATGTAAAAATCCTCTCCTTAAATCTTCGGCTGTCAACCATGAACTGTTCTCATTAGATACAAACATGAATCAGGAACACACCATTTCCAGATGGCTGACTGACATACAGTGTCATCTTCAACTCAAACCAGTTATCCATGACTCAAGGATTGCTTAACAATCAGCAAAAGCATACAAGCCTTTCAACACTGCACATACTCTTGTGTCTTGAGACGACATTAACAGAACATTTCCTTCCATGATGCCCACTTGACAATCGCACTCCTCACATATTGCCAGTTAAAAACATCCACCTTACTGTGACATAAACAACCCTAGCAGTATACCCAAGAAATGCTTGGCCAGTCTATATTCAGCAAGTACGGATTCCTGCTTACCTCCACATGTTCTTGACAGGCCGGGTGGTCTTCTGGTTGCTCTTGATCATTCTGCTGTACTAACTCAGCTGCTGGTTCACTTCACTTACGTTTCACTGCAATGTCAATCTGTCAGAGACAACACAGTCTAACCTCAACCACTTGTCACAATTGAAAGGTTTGTAGGTTCATAGGTTCATAGGTAGGTACTAGGCTATTGGCCCTAGGGCCTATATACGCCTCGCCAAATGATACCCTGGCTTTTGCCACCCAAGAAAATTATTTTCCTGTGCCCTTGTCAAGCAGAGCCACAGAAGTGATCCCGGGGTGAATTTCCTATCTCCCATCCAATCATCAAGATTTTTCTTGAAGAGTGCTAATGAGGAGGTTTGTTTTGATATAGATAGGTAGTATGTTCCAGAGTATGGGAAGTCTCTGAGACAGGAATCTATCCCTCCAGCATGTTCTGTTTATTGTGGTGACAAGGTTTAGGTCCCTAGAGCATGTAGCTTGGAGGGATTGTGATTTCTTTATGTGGAGCATGTCCAACAGCTCTGGGTTTGACATAGCTTTGTATGTTAGGCAGAGATCGCCTCTGAGTAGGCGATATGCGACAGAGTAAAGCTGGAGTTTTTTGAGACGGTCTGCGTAGGGCATCTGTTTGAGGCTGATAATCCTCTTTGTGAGGTATTTCTGTAGCCTTTCCAGTTGTTTTATTTGTTTTCTGTTATTTTACTTGTGTTGGCCGGGAAAGTCCGGCTTGCAACATAGCCAATTTTCACCAGAGGCCCAGGGCGAAATGCTGCAGATGCATGTCTTTGAATGTGGGAGGAAACCGCAACACCAGGAGGAAACCCACACAAATGCAGGTAGGACATGCAGGCTCCACACAGAAGGCACTACAGCTGAGAATCTAATCAAAGAAACGGTTGCTGCAAGGCAACAATTTTACTGCTGCACACACACACTCACCCCTTGCTTGCATCCCCCACATGCACACTCAGCCCTTGCTTGCATGCACAAACACCCACACTAAGTCCTTGCTTGCATCCACACCCTCAGCCTGACTTACTGGAAACAACTCTATAAATTAGTAGTGATGTTATTGGTAGAGACTATAGGCTGCTGTACAGGAGGTACAGGGTTTGAGCCTGGGTATTGCTACCTATTTGGTATATCGCCCTGGGCATTTTCAAGCACACACACACACACACACACACACACACACACACACACACACACACACACACACACACACACACACACACACACACACACACATGCACACACACCCTTGCTAGCAACCCCCTCCCACACACACATGCACACTCACCCCTTGCTTGCTTCCCCCCCATGCACACTCAGCCCATGCCTTGCATCCATAAACACCCACACTCAGCCTTTGCTTGCATCCACACCCTCATCCTAACTTTCTGGAAACCACTCTATAAATCAGTAATGGTGTTATTGGTAGAGACTACAGGCTGCTATACAGGAGGTACAGGGTTTGGGCCTGAGTATTGCTACCTATCTGGTATATCCCGCTGTGCATTTTCAAGCACATACACAAACACACACACACACACACACACACACACACACACACACACACACACACACACACACACACACACACACACACACACCCTTTGCTAGCAGCCCCCTCCCACACACACATGCACACTTACCCCTTGCTTGCATCCCGCCATGCACACTCAGCCCTTGCTCGCAACCACAAACACCCACACTCACCCCTTGCTTGCATCCACACCCTCAGCCTAACTTACTGGAAACCACTCTATAAATCAGTAATGGTGCTATTGGTAGAGACTATAGGCTGCTGTACAGGAGGCACAGACTTTGAGCCTGAGTATTGCTACCTATCTGGTATATCTCCCTGGACATTTTCAAACACACACACACACACACACACACACACACACACCCCTGCCTGGCAACCCTACACACGGAAAACAAGTAAAGCTGCTCAGAGACCCTACACACAGAAAACAAAGCTGGCTGGTGACCCTACACATGAAAAACAAATAAATCTACCTGGCGACCTTACACACGGAAAACAAATAAAGCTACTGGGTGACACTACAGATGGAAAACAAATAAAGCAGCCCTACACATGGAAAATAAAAATTGGAGGAAAACAGAGGAAACCGTTTTTCGAGGCAGCATTGCTCATTTTTTACAGCTGATGGAGGTAATAGGAGAAAAGGATGTCATAAGTTGAGTTTTTCTACAGCATATCTCGTTGTTGTCCTTTAACAATGGTTGACCGCTTCTACCAACATATAAGGATGGTGTTAGTTATGTGTGTTTCTTTGTCTATATGTGTGTGTGTGTGTGTGTGTGTGTGTGTGTGTGTGTGTGTGTGTATTTATACATGAATCAAAACAGCATCTGTGGAAAAGCAGTGCTGAATAACAGAACTGCCTATCACACACATTGTTTGACTTTTACATAAGTTGCAAAGGTATAGTAAACAGACATCCTGTGGATAGCTACACATGCAACCCCTAGCTGCATTGCCCACCCTCCTACACACACACACACACACACACACACACACACACACACACACACACACACACACACACACACACACACACACACACACACACACACATTTCTTTGGCCTCTCCAGTAGACACCTAGCCAACTTTTCACCTCTACAGTCATCCCGACTTATATATGTTAATTAGTGCATCTCTATAGTTGTCCATATGTGTCCATACCAATGTTCTAGGCTACCATTAATGTATCTCTAATATTTATTTCATAATTGTGATGTACTGCATTCCAATCTTTGTACAATAATCTCTTTAGTTGTATTGGCTAGGTAGCTTGAAGTTTCTCATTGGCAGCCTACTGTTCCCAGGCAGCCTTGGTCACAACTATTTTTTTTTATCCTTAGTGTACTCATGGACTCCACAGGAGGGAGAAAGTAGAGGTTATGCAACTTCATCTGAGGTGAGAACCGTCTCCTGATAAAAGCATTTAGGGCTCATGGTCCACATCTGTTGAGGACATTGAATGTTCACTAGTGTTTCCTTAACAATGTGTAAGATGCAGTGGTCAGTGACAAATTAAGTGGGCAGGAAGAACTGCAGAACACAGCTCTGGCAAAAGTGTGTCAATTACATGATAAGGTGGGTTTTGTAAAAAGTATACAGTATCTCAGTGGAGAGGTCGACAGTAAGAGTAGGCCACCCCCAGTGTCAGCCTCATAGGTGATAAGGCATTCTTATCATCACTGGAGGAGTCAGTGAGGGCACTGGTGTAATACATAGAGAGTGGACAAGTTGGGAGTAGCCAAACTACACATATCTCATGTGTATTATACAGTAACACTGTGCATATGGATCATCTCAGTTACCAGCATATGTGTTCCATATAGTTACATCAAGAGTTCAAGCACCTAGGAATAGCAGCACATGCATGTGTATGTTGTGGACTTGCATGTTTCCAGCCATCTTTAAATACACACCACTGTGCCCTGTATGTTGCAAGGGAAGTGATATGATGTCTAGTATGTGTTGTTTTATATATTTGTTGGCATTACTACTCCAACATTGACACCAGCATATGCTGTGGTAGGATATCAGGGTGATGGCAGCAGCTACACAGAGTATGCTGGTGATACTGAGAAACACAGTGGTTTACAGTGCCAGGGCACATTGCCAATCTGTGTCTCCCTCTTGGGCTCTCCTGCACTCATTGAAAAGGGCTTTAGTGTTTTCTTACTCACATCTGAGCTAGGATCTGCACAACAAAGGCTCATGCAATCCCTGTCAAATGGTACTTTCTCATGTTTCAGATAACTTCCATGGCTACATCTCAGGCTGGAGCACCTGATGTAAAGAGTGCATCTGATGGGGTATGCTCTCCATACAGCAGCTTATAAGAGGTTTTAGGCACTATCTGGTGTCCCAGCTACCCCTGATATGTGGGCAGCTGTCTTGAGCATGTAACATATATTCAGGGCTATAATCTGGGCAGAGTTAGAGGTGGCCATACATGCCGATATGGAGATTATTGCTGTGCTTCCTGGCTTCCTAAGGATATCACCTAACACTGAGAACACCTGGAGTCATTTGAGTCCAGGTACTGCCCTAATAGGACTCCTGAGTTCCATGGTGGTGCATATTGGTGCCATATTCACCTCCAGTGGAGAATAACAAGTGCCATTCTTGTCGCTAAGGATGGGTGTCCTCATAAGAAATTATGGATATAAGTGTCTGCCACCTGACATTTTGGGAAGCTATGGCATATATCCATCAGGTGCAGAAAATCTCAGTGGTGGACCTTGTAACAGTCCCACTCCAACAACAACAACAACAACAACAACACATCCAGCCATTTCAGTGGCCCCACAGCCTGTTTTATACTGGTTCATCCATCCTGCCCTTGTAGAAGATTATCTGAGCTTGGAAGTCCCCCTCCATGAGACCTATCTCTCTGCCTCTACCTCTGTTGATCTGCAGTTCAACTCCTCAATGTGTGTGCATCCTTGTCTCAGTTTTCCCCTAGGTATCTGTGCATGTGTTGACGGCTGTGACCCACACCAGTGTCTCTCTTATGCGGTATAAATGGAGATATGAGAAGCATAATGTGACTCAACCATGCATTTCCCAGCATGACTTTTAAATGCCACTGTTTAAATCATTTGGCTCTGTGTGACACCACATTGCCACTGTGCACTTTCACAGCCTGGAGTGGTGCATGAGATGTTGTTGCTTCAACTGTGATGTCATATTCTATCTCTAATGCTGATTGGAGGGAGTAGTGTGGCTGGATGTCATTCTCTGTCATCATAGCTGTTGTCACTCATGCAGCATGTATTGTAGGTGGCTGTGATAGCATTTGGTGCTGGGGGTCCAGAGGCTGCCAGTACTAAGTGCTGGACTGCCTGCTTCCTCATGCTCATGCTGTGTTGCATATATCATACTGCAATAGTTTTCATTCAGTGACAGAGGAGTACTGCAGTATGCCTAGACATGTGTAGTCACTGGAGCCAAGCTTTCAGCAAGCTGAACTCTATGGTCTGTGTTCAGGAATGGATGGTGTTGTACTGCATTTCAGCCATACTGTATGAATTTCTAATAGACATCATCAGCCATGGCTCCAGCATGTGTCCTGCATCACATGAAACGCAACAAAGGCATATAAGGCTAAGACTTGGGTACGTATTGTCTGTAGCTCTCCATATGTCATGTATATTCTTACACTTAGCTGCTAAATAGCCCTTTGGAATTTCACTGTGCAGGAAGTTGCACTAGAGATGACTTGTATGCTGTTAATGTGAATCACAGACACTGCCATGGTGCTATCCAGATACACTGGTTTTGAAACCATGTGCCTCATAAATGACCTTGGATTTGGTGGAATGGTGACCCTTCCTATTGAAATAACTCCTGGCTGTGGATACTTATTGAGACACATGTGTGCAATATAGAGCTCCCAGCACTTTAGAGATGTGGTCAATGTCAAAAAATCCAGATAATAACCAACATAGGCTTTAAGTATCACTGCATACATAATTTTGTTCTGTTTGACACTGCAGTGCCTGTATTTGCTGGGGCCCATACAGGTGTACTAAACATTACTGCTTCTCCTTACCTGCCAGGTACTATTCACAGTGATATCAGTGTGCATGTGGTACAGTGACAGGAAGCTCTATGTCATCATCACTGTCATTACTGCTCCTGCAGGATATACTTGTGGTGATAGTGACAGTGACAGATACTGTTCACAATGCTATCAGTGTGCATGTGGTACAGTGGCGGGAAGGTCTCTTTCATCATCACTGTCATTGTTGCTCCTGCAGGGTATACTTGTGGTGATAGTGACAGTGACAGATACTGTTCACAATGCTATCAGTGTGCATGTGGTACAGTGGCAGGAAGGTCTCTTTCATCATCACTGTCATTGTTGCTCCTGCAGGATATACATGTGGTGATAGTGACAGTGCCAGATACTGTTCACAATGCTATCAGTGTGCATGTGGTACAGTGGCAGGAAGCTCTCTGTCATCATCACTGTCATTGCTGCTCCTGCAGGATATACTTGTGGTGATAGTGACAGTGACAGATACTGTTCACAATGCTATCAGTGTGCATGTGGTACAGTGGCAGGAAGGTCTCTTTCATCATCACTGTCATTGTTGCTCCTGCAGGATATACATGTGGTGATAGTGACAGTGCCAGATACTGTTCACAATGCTATCAGTGTGCATGTGGTACAGTGGCAGGAAGCTCTCTGTCATCATCACTGTCATTGCTGCTCCTGCAGGATATACTTGTGGTGATAGTGACAGTACCAGATACTGTTCACAATGCTATTAGTGTGCATGTGGTACAGTGACAGGAAGCTCTCTGTCATAATCACTGTCATTGCTGCTCCTGCAGGATATACTTGTGGTGATAGTGACAGTGCCTGATGTTGTGAATCAGGAGGTTCCTGAGATGAAAGGATGGGCTTCCTTCTTCCTCATGATCAAATAGCTTGCAAGCTCAAAGAGCAGTATACTCTAGTGTTCCAGGATGTGTTTAAGCAGTAGAACTGAACTTGTAACAGGCTGATCACAATGTTCCTCATTTGTGAATGGATGGTGTTATTCTGCATTTTAGACACACTGTATGGGTTCCTAATGGGTGTGATCACCTAGGTTTCTACTGGATATCCTACATCCTCTAAATCACATAAGAGACATATGGGGAGAGACCTGGATACCCATTTCCTGTTGCTATCAATGTGTGGGGCATATGTCTACACTTATCTACCCAGTGGCCATGTGGAATGTCACTGTTCATGAAATGGTGATAGACATAACCTGTATGTCTTATATGAATCATGGACACTTCCAGGATGCTGATCAGACACATTGGTTATGAACCCCTGTGCATGACATACTGCCTTTAAGGTTAGGGAATGGTAGCCCTTCCTATTGATATAATGCTGTCAGTGTTCTCCTGAGGGGTTTTTATGACACATGTGTACAACAGATAAATCCCATCATTTTGGGAAAGTGAGTGATGTCACAGACTCCATTGGGGGTGGCAGTCTATCCTGCAGTGTAAGGGAAACTGATATGGCCATTCACATGGGACGCCTTGGATCAACTTATCCACACCCCCACCAGGGGCAGCAATATCCTGGACCTGGTCATTACCAACATGGGTGACCAGTGTTCTACACCAGAGACCAATTCCTCATTGGTCAGATCCGATGACAAGCTAATCACCCTAGACATCCAATTCCCACCCCCACCTACCATTAGGGAAACCACTGTCAACAATTTCTCCAAAGCCAACTTCACACTTCTTAAGACAGAAGTGGCAAACTTCATGACACCCATGCAGATGGACAATAGAGGTACGACTGCTGAATCCTGCACAAATGCACTTTATAAGCACTTACATAAGTGCATGGATCGTGCTATCCCTAACAGCACCAAGATGCTATCCTCCAAAAAAAAAGAAGCCAATCTTGTGGTCCCCTGCCATAAACAAACTCTTCAACAGAAGAAAGAAACTTCTGCCAAAATGAGTAAACTCCCATGATTGGAGGAACTCCCTGGTCAGCCTCAGTAAGAAGCTGAGATCCCTCATAACATCCTCCAAAGCTAGTTACAAAAACAAAATCACCACTGTTTCTAAAGGCAACCACAAAGCATTCTATAGCTATGTCAAGAATCTCTATGGCAACACTCAGATCTGCTCTGAGTTACAGCACAATGGCACTAAATGTACAGAACCAACTGATATTGCCAACATCCTGGCAGATAGGTTCAGTGCTAACTTTACCCCCCTCTCATCCCCTAAAGGGCCCATCTCTATACTGGAAGAATGCAAAGTTCCTATAATCACGGCTGCACAGATAAAAAAAACACACTCTCCAAAGCCAAGAACACAGCATCTATGGAACCTGACAACATCCCAGGCTGCATTCTACACGAACTACAGAACAAACTGGCACCCCCCTAAGTACCATGTTCAATCATAGCCTCACCTTAGGTTTTGTGCCCACCGAATGGTGCACAGCAATGGTTATCCCACTCCACAAAGGGGATCCACCATGGACCCCGGGAACTACTGCCCCATTACCCTGACTAGCCTGGTCTGCAAGGCCATGGAACGTATCTTCATGGAACTTGTAAACAAAGACATAGGTAATCTCCAAACTCTGGACCCCACCCTGTTTGGGTTTGTAAAAGGCAGATCATGTCTCCTAAACCTGATACCTGATAGCCTTCTTTGAAGCAGTCATCAAAGCTGTAGATGAGGGTAAGGTGGTTCACACAGCCTATCTAGATCTCGCCAAAACTTTCAACACCATCCCCAACTCTGGAATTATAGATAAACTCACTAAACTAGGTATAAATCCCTATGTCACAAGATGGGTTGCCAACTGGCTCACTGACAGAACCCACACCATGAAAGTAGTAGACTCCAAATCCGACTTCAGACCTCTGACAAGTGGATTTCCACAGAGCTCAGTCCTGGGGCCTCTCCTGTTTGGTTTCTACTTCTGTGAAGTACAGGGTGACACAGAAGGTCTTTGGCTAATGAAGTTCGCAGATGACTGCAAACTAGGAGCCATAATCGAAACTCCTAACAATCTGGCCATCCTACAAAAGGGCCTCACTGAGACAGATGCCTGGTGTCAAAGCCATGGCCTCAAGCTCAATGCCAAAAAGTGCATTGTCATCCCTTTTGGTAAAAACTCTGTAGCCATGAACTACCACATAGGCAGTAGTCTACTTAACACCAAAAGTGTGATAAGAGACTTTGGGACACAGGTGGACAGTAGTCTCTCCTTTGATAATCACATTGCCACAGTAGTCAGGAAATCCTTCTATGTGGCACACCTCATCACAAAAGGTTTGTCATCCAAGAAAAAAGAGGTCATTGTTCCCCTCTATTCATCACTCATTAGACCCATTATAGAGTACAATGCCCCTTTTGGTATGTACCTCAGAAGACATCTACAACAACTGGAAAGGCCACAGAAATACCTCACAAAGATGATTACTGGCCTCAAACAGATGCCTTATGCAGACCGTCTCAGAAAACTCCAGTTTTACTCTATCGCATATCACGATCTCTGCCTAACATAAAAAAGCTATGTCAACCCCAGAGTTGTTGGACATGCTCCACTTAAAGAAATCCCAATCTCTCCAAGCTACACGCTCTAGGGACCTAAACCTTGTCACCACAATAAACAGAACATGCTGGAGGGGTACATTCCTGTCCCAGAGACTTCCCATACTCTGGAACAAACTACCTATCTATATCAAACAAAGCTCTTCATTAGCACTCTTCAAGAAAAATCTTGATGATTGGATGGGAAATAGGAAATTCACACTGAGGATCACGTCTGTGGCTCTGCTTGACAGGGGCACAGGAAAATAATTTTCTTGGGTGGTGAAAGCCAGGGTACGTTTTAGGCTAGGCTTATATAGGCCCTTGGGCCAATAGTCTAGTACCTACCTATGAACCTATGTGTAGCAGAAATATATTGAGAAAAAAAATCTTCAAGTATTCTTTGGATTGATGGTTGATGCCTGTGGTATACTTAAAGTGTTCCCTGTCTGCCCTCATAATATCACTGTTCCATTACATGCTGCAAAGCCAAATTTTGACAAAGTGTGAATCAGTCTTATGAATGACAATATGTGTGTGTGTGTGTGTGTGTGTGTGTGTGTGTGTGTGTGTGTGTGTGTGTGTGTGTGCGCAAGTGTCAACTTTAAGATTCTATTCTATTCTTCACAACAAAAAAAAATGCAGTTATTATACAGTACTTAAGTTTTTTGGAAAATAACAGTTCAGAATGTTCTCCACCCCATGCAAGACAATACACATATACTGCCCCTCAAAGTCCAAAGTTCATAGCCATTTTCCCATAGCACTTTCACAACACATGTAATAACAGTTATACAGATAGGGAAGAATCTTAACAGGTTTTCGCACAGGTGAGTCAAACCCAAGAGTTTCCACAACCTTCATCCAACTTTCCTTTGCAGGATAGCAGCTCTAGTGTTCCAACAATGTCTTCTTTGACTCAAAGTTGCTGGTGAGTACTCCATAGAAATCCATCTAGGGTCAGAGGTAAGTGAGTATGACAAGCCTAATAAGTTCAGGTCTAATATACTGGTGTGTTTTCCTCGAAATGTCTTACTTTTCCCACTTGCAAAGCTTGTATCTGCTGTTAAAAACACACTCTGTATTGTATAACATGGGTTTATTAGTTCATTTGAGGCTGTCCTACCTTTTTCACTGCTCTGTCTAGTGCTCAAAACTGATAAAGCTCCATGCAAGAAAACAATTATGATCACTTCACCAATCATAACCTTAAATTATGTATTCTCAACATGGATGCCAAGATCTCGAGGTGAATTCTTAGGCATCCATGTCTTGAACACAGCAAGTAGGTTATGATTGGTGACCAGATGTTAATCCCCTGTGTTATACAGCCATTTCTGAGGGGGACTTCCTTTATATGTTTCTTTATTCTGTCCTTCTCTCTAGCTCACCTGTGGAATTCTCTCCCTCCACTAATCTGTATCACTAGCAGCCTCTCTTCCTTCAAAACCTTACTCCACCCCCACCTAACATCTCAATGGGAATGCTCCTGTTCCCATCCTGCATATAGTCCCCCAACTTAAGCTACTCCCCAGGATCCAGTACATCTGCAAACTTCCTCCTATGTTATTTTTTTAACTCTGATAAGCATCTGTTGGAATTAACAGATTTTGTATGTATATATATATATATATATATATATATATATATATATATAATTGTATAAAACTTTTATTTTCTTTTTAAAGAATGCCTGCTCTTGTATTTCACTAATGCCATTTATTACATATACTGCTGTACTAGCTGTTGTTATAACTTATAACTTTAATTAACTTGTATTTGTATTTTTTACTAGGGCTTTTCTCCCCAGGACTCCATTGAAAATGGGCTCCTCGTGGCCCAATGGACCATCCTGGCAAACAAACTGCAAATAAATAAATATGTGCTTTATGCATATTTTGCATATCCCTGTTAGCCAGTCAGATTGTTCACTTTGCTCATTTTATTTATCTATATTTGTGGCACATCGTTAGAAGATATTTTTTGCAAATTAATATGAAGCAACCACAAGTTTGTTCATCCTGTTACAGGAAAGACTTCTCGCTTTTACTGCACTGCCACTTGTAGTACTAGTAACATAGTCTATTTGGCTACTTGTCAAAGTGTACTAGTTTTTATTTAGCTCAAATTATAAACAACTATGTTTGTGTTAAACTATTTTTTTATGTAGGAAAAGTAACAGGGAGCTAAAAGAACGTACTATTGGACATCAGTCGGGCATAAGGAGAAAAGTTAGTACAAATTCCCATAACAAACCATTGAATATGAATGGATTTTACAGTTACAGGCTGACTACAAACCTAGTATTATTTCAGCTGTTAATTTAAATCCAGTTTTGAAGCAGAAACAAAATAAGACGAAATAGCTTATACGCTGTGTCATTATTTGCTTAGATAGTTGTAGTACATTTAATAAACCTAATCTTCTTAGATAGTAGAAGCCAAGTGAGGTTGGACTTGGTTAATACTTGGATGGGAGACTGCCTGAGAATATCAGGTAGTGTACTTTTTCTGCATTAATTCTACCAGTGTGTCTGGGACTTCAAACCACATCAGTACTGTCTAAATCAGCTTTCTTGGGACCTTGTAATATGCTTTTTCCCAAGTCTAGGAATGCCCACTTGGAATCTTTACTCATCTTTAGCTTCCTTTGGACTGTCTGTCACACTGCAAACATCAGGTCAGTTGTGCTGCATCTTGATCTGAATCCAAATTTCTCATCTCTTGTCTTACATTCTACTGCTCTGCACATCCATTTATCAATCACCCTCTCCAGAACTTTCATGCAATGTGACAGGAGCCTGATACCTTTATACTGCCTGCAGTTATAGATGTCCCCTTTGTTCTTGTACACTGGCACTAATATGCTTATTCTCCAGTCATCTGGGATATGCCTTTCTCTCCACACTGCTATGAGTACCCTCAGGAGCCATTTCTCCCCTATTTCTCAGCATCTTTATCATATCTGCTGTGACCTCATCTGAGCCTATTGCTTTCCCTGACTTCATTTTCCTTAGTGCTATTCTTACTTCTTTTAGGGTTGGCTCCTCCTCTTCCCTCATCGTAAGTTGTGTCTGGGACAGTATAGCTTCTGTGGGGTTTTCTTCATTCAGAAGCTGCTGGAAATACTCTTTCCATCTGCCTTCGATATTCTGTGGACTGGTGAGCACGCTGTTGCTCGCATCCATTATGAAGGGTATCTAACTATCTTCTTTATCTTTCTGTCTTTGCTTTGCAACCTGATATAGTTTCTTTCTCATTTATCCTAATTTAATCCTAAGTAGATGCAGATGTGCTGATGCATACACATGTACTCTGCTGAGAATTGCCTGGTGCTGGGGACCATCATATAGGAAAAGACATTTATTTTATTATTTATTTACATTTGCTTACTGGGAATTTCCGAATGGACATAGATCCTTTTTCAGAGGAGGCCTGGGGAGAAAAGCTCCACAGAAAGAAATAGAAAAATACAAATAATAGTGATAGTACAAGCAATCACACACAATAAAATGTACAACAAGTTACAAACAGAGCTATTGATAACATAAATAGCCAATGATACAATCTATGACATTTAGCATACAAATAAAAATGATATATAGTAGTTGGTAATACTCAGCTGGGAGTTAGATGCTGTTGAGGCAGATTAGTAATAAATTCATTGAGTTGACAGATTAGCCTATGATCTGAAACAGTATATAAAGTAGAATGTTACTCCAGATGGTGGGAAAAGCTGGGAAGGGGTTAAGGGTTAGTCTGGATGAAGGTAGGAGTAGAGAGATAGTAATGTTCTGACAGTGGAAGGCAGGGGCGGTTAGAGAAGGGAAAAAAGTAGGGAGGGGAAACCATAGGTGAGAATTTTTAGTCGGGATGCATGCATTGACATAACCAGTGTCCTTTGACGTGTTTTTTAGAGCAGTTATGAAGAGAGTGCCTGATGCTAGTGTGGTTATGGAGGAGGGGGGGGGGGTTGTTCCATAACCTGGCTATTTTGCAGGAGAAAAGAGCTTCTCCAGCAGAGATCTTGGGTTTGGTTACAAGAAGTTGTTTTTTGTTGCTGGGCCGTAGAGGTCTGGTGGTATTCTAGAGCTGGAGAAGATTTTGAAGGGATGGTACTTTGAGAGGATGGTTTACAATCTTGTGGGCTAGAGTGAGTTGATTCAGGTGTAGAAGTTGAGGCAGTTCGAGCCAGTCAAGTTCTCTAAGTGAGATACAGTGGTGGCTGTGGAAGGATACTCCAGTGGTGAATTTAGCAATTTTATTGTAACAAGCCTCAAGCTTGTTTAGGTCTGTTTGCCTGAGGTTGGTAAGTATAGGAGAGGTGTAAAGAAGAGAGGAGATGAGTTGAGGTGAGAAATGGCCACAGAAAATCTGGCAGTTTTCATGAGGAATTGCTTGTTTCTATAAAGGGCTACTAGTTTTTTGTGCACATTTTTATAGTTAGTGAAGTGTGAATGTCAAATCTGAGATGATTATCAATTTCAACACAAATTAGTTTGGTGTGTTCTGATGGGAAAATAACTATATTGTTATTGGCTAGGATATTGAAGTGAGGGTTGGGAAGGTTAGATTTTGGGGGTTGAAAGATGAGGAGTTTGGTCTTGTTAGGGTTGAGTATTAGCTGGGCATCAGATAGCCAAGTTTCCACTGAGGAAAAGGCTTCTTGGGTGATCTTATGAAGTTCTGGTATTGTAGGGGCAGACCAGATGAGGGTAGAGTCATCTATATACTGTATGAGGGAGGCCTGCTTGGTAGCAGTGAAGAGATTGTTGGTGAAGAGAGAGAATAGTAGTGGTCCAAGGATGGATCCCTGGGGAACATTGAGTGTGATAGGAATTCAAGGGGATAGTTCATTAAGCCAGATAACAGATTGTTGGCACTCAGGTAGGTAGCTGCTAAACCAGTCTGTAGCTGATTGGGAAAAGGATATGTCAGTGAGAACAGAGATTAGTTGTTTGTGGGAGACCATGTCAAAAGCCTTAGATAGATCCATAAAAATGGCAGAGGAGTAAAAGTCATGATTTTTGTGTTAAAGGATAGTGTTAGTGAAAGACAGCAAGGTGGAGGTAGTGCAGTGAAATGGCCTGAAGCCATGTTGGGTGCTGGACAGGAGGTTATTAGTTAGGAAGTAGTCCTGGACTTGGGTGCGGAAGCATCTCTCAAGTATCTTGGAGAGAGGGGAGAGGATGGCTATAGGGCGGTAGTTGGAGAGTTCAGTGGAGAAGCAACTTTTATGTAGGGGAATTATGTGGGATATTTTCCATAGTGTAGGGACATAGCATTTTGTTAAGGATCTGTCAATCAATATGGAGACTGGGTAGGCTAGGGGTTCAGCTGCAATTTTTAGGTATTCGCAGGGTGATTGTTGGCAGCTAATTCGGTAGGATTAAGTTTTAGTAGACATTTTTTGATGTAAGAAGTAGGTACTGGAGTAAATGAAAAGATGGTAGGCAGAATATTTGGTGTTGGTGAGGGGAGGGTGGTGAGGGAGTTGTGTTGCCTGGCCAGTACTAGTATGGTTTCAGTGAAGTGTTTGTTGAATGCGGTGACAATATTGTTGGAAGATGGGGGTGAGGTAGGTTGGGGGGACTGTAAACTTTGCCTGGGTGGAGAATGGAGTTAATGGCAAACCAAGACTGCCTGGAGTTGTGATGGGAAGAGTTTACGGCAGATTGATATTATCTTGTTTTATCTTCTTTTATTTGTTTTTTCACCTTATTTCACCATTCTAGGAATGATTGTCTAGAGGAGGGAGGTTTTGTAGAGCGCCAATGCTCCCAGGCTTTGTCCCTGCATTTCATTTGTGACCTGGTGCTTTTTTTATAGTCAGGGGGAGTATTGTGCCTTAACCCTGGCATTTCGTATGGGGGCATGAGAATTTAAGATGTTTAAGAAGGTACTATTGAAGAACTGTACGGCTTCATCTAGATTGAGATACTTTAGTGGTGACCAGTTACATGTTTTAAGTGATGAGGTAAAGGTGAGAGGGTTAAAGTTTTTTTGTTACGTATTTGTCGATAGATAATGGGCTTAGTATTATTTAAGTGGCGTTTTAGAAGGAAAGTTGAGATATGGTCACTAAGGCTGTCTGGTAGACAACCAGCTAGGTGTGACTGAGGGGATTTATTGACTAATACCCAATCGAGTTGATTGTTTGGTAGAGTTTTTATTTATCCAGGTGGGAGACTGTATAGGTTGGGAGAAACCGTGAAGGTTTAGGTGGTAGGATGGTTGGTTGTTGTTACAGGATAGCCAGTCGATATTGAAATCACCTAAAATTAAGGTTTCTTGTGGAAGGGAATGACTAGTCCAACTGAGGAGATTTTCATGGGGTGAGGTATTTTTGGCCGGGTCGGAAGTAGCATCTAATGATGTTGATTGTTTTATTTGTGTTCATTTTGAGGTTAGCATATAGGATTTCTTTAATTCCAACTTGGGGGGCTGATTTGTTCAGGAATTGGACGTTTAAGTGGTATTTGAACATTAGAGCAACACTGCCACCATTCTTAGATGGCCTATCCATACAAAGTATGTTATAACTTGTAGGTAGCATTTCTTCACTTGTAATGTGAGGTTTGAGCCAGGTTTCAGTTAGAATGGGTATGTCTGGGGAGTAAAATGCTATGTTGGCATTTGGGTCGTGGGTTTTATCGGTCAGGCTTCTGATATTTAGACTTAGTAAGAGGAGGTCTGATGGTTTTCTGTTAGCTGTTAGTTGTGAGATGGTGCAGTTGTTTGGTAGGTTATTAGATGTGGGGTTGAAAATGTTTAGGCTGGGGTTAGGTTGGATGTCACCACTGAGGGCTAGTTTAGATTGGGCAGTATACATATGTTTTTTAAGTATGTTAGTTAGTTTGTTGTATTTTATGGAGAATCTTTGCTTGTAAATAGATGGTGACTGATAGTGTTTTGGGCATATTGGGATAGCGATTGTGTTGGTATGATAAATGTAGGAAGAGGGTTGGTGGAGTATGGTGGGGAGAGCAGAGGTGCAGTGAAAGTGGTTGGGTGGGTATATTATGGTGTCCTGGTAGGCAGTAAGGAGTGCAAGAATAGTGCATGTTAGGAGTGTTAATATGGTTTGAATTAGCTTAAGTGTTTGGTCTAGTTAATTCTTAACACTTTCCTCAGCTTAAGGTTGTCACCTGTCCTGTTGTCAGCAGGACACTCATGGGTTGAGCTGCCTCATCCCATTGCCCGCTGTGCAAAGCAGTGGGACTTGAAAAGTCCCACTTTTCAGTCGCACTGAATTGCTGTGGAAAAGCCGCAATTACTTCCAGCTTTTCCAAGGCAATTCAGTTATGTCACCAACCCAGACCTGCAGGCAATGCTGCTGCCTGTTAGGTCCAGGTGCTTTAATTCATGCAGCAGTTGGCTGCAATTCATGAAAGGGGTGGGGATTGGGGCAGGAAGAGCCCTGCAAAGATCGCGGCTGTAGGAGCGCTTTGTTTTAAGCGCTTCTACAGTCACTAAAAAAAAGACAGACATTTGTTTTTTTTTTGTTTTTTTTTTTCTAACGAGTCAGCCAGCCAGCCATCAATCCATTCATGCAGCCAGCCATCCATTCATGCAGCCAGCAGGCCATCTAGCCAGCCATCCATTCATCCAGCCAGCCAGCAATCCATTCATCTAACCAGCCAGCCATCCATTCATTCATCCAGCCAGCCAGCCATTCATTCATTCATCCAGCCAGCCAGCCAGCCAGCCAGCCATCAATCCATTCATGCAGCCAGCCATCCATTCATTCAACCATCCATCCATTCATGCAGCCAGCCATCTATTCATGCAGCCAGCCATCCATCCAGCCAGGCATCCATTCATTCCGCCATCCATCCATCTAGCTATCCATCCAGTCATTCATCCATCCAGCTGTTACTCCCACCAACCAGGTAGACACTCCAGCAGCTAGTGAGGCAGTAAGCCAGACACTCCAGCAGCCAGCTAGCCACTCCAGCAGCCAGCCAACCAGCCACTCTAGCAGCCAGCTAGCCAGCTAGCTAGCCACTCCAGCAGCCATCTGTCATACCCATAACAGCATTTCCTTCACCACTCCTGTGGTGATGTCATGGTAGAGGGTGTAGCCAGTGTCATATTGGCCACACCCATATGTCCCACTTTGGCCCACTTAAAAGGTGGCAACCCTACCTCAGCTTGTTGGAAGATTCTCCTAGGTGGGTATCCCCCATTCTTCTGTTCACCTCAAACTCACTAATGTTTCTGTCACTGTTTTTGTTGCACCAGGAACCATGATCGCAAGTGTTGCCAGAATGACCTGCACTATCCTTCCTAAGATGGAAGAAGGGTTAATTCTCATAATTCCTCTCTCAATCCTATGTGCCCCCCCAAGTAACCAGGCCCCTGGCTGAACCCATTCACATAGGACATATTCTTGGGTTTTAGCCCTCTTCACCCTGATGCTGACCTATAGCTTGGAAAAAGTCAATGCAGATATGAATCAGACTTGTCACCAGTTATTCTAAGCTAAACCTTATTAACACTCTGAATAATGTAAAAGAAATGCAATGCCTTCACTTTCAGTTTGAATATTACAGAGGGAACTTGCAATCAGATATGCTTGTACTCTTAGCTGTATGTACAGCAGCTTCTCTTTTTTTCAGAAATCGTAGTTCTGCCTCCAGAAATGTTCATTTATTTGTGTGTGTGAATGTTTATGTATACATTCTGTCATGGCCTGGTATCCTGTCCACTCCAGGATTAGTTTCTCTGCTTTAATCCTGTTCAGTTCAAGGACTGGCTCTGGCTTTCCTCTGACCATGACAAGGATAATGTGGACACTGGAAAAATTTAAGTACTTGTATTTGTAGAAGAATTACTAGCAAAATAATAAGACTATTGCTTTGTTGTACAGGTCATGGATTAATATATTTAACAAAAGCAAGCTGCTAAACTGTTAAAAGTCTATCTTTAGCAAGTACAAATAAAATATATCAAAGTATCAAGGCCTTTCCTCATCTACAATGTATTCTCTGTGGATCTAAAGTCAAATTCTAAGTAAGCTACAGGCCACACTAGCAGCGTATTCAGAATAAATTATTGCTTTACCACAAGGACTAGCTGTAGCTAAACATTGGCCAGCATGGAGGGTTGTGATTCCGAAATCTGGGTTTGCTGAATATAAACAGCTTGTAGCATAGCAAACGTTACTTATATTTCATAAGTCCTTGTGGTGATATGAGTGACTCACAATTAATATTATGTAATCTGAACCAAAAGTCAGTCTACCCTACTAATACCTACATAATAGTATAGCAAGAAACACTGCTTTCCAGATTTGTGCATATAGTACACTCTGAAGGCATGCGTTTCATTAATGTAACATCTGACTGCACCTAAAAGAAAAATCAGCAAGGACTTGTAATAAAATAAACATCCTAGTTCCACATTTACAGAGCAGTTTGGTGCTGCTCCCCCCTTACACCATAGCAGCATCAGGTTACAAAGTCTGCTGGTTTGTGGAGTGAGGGTTAACTACTAAAATGCTTTGTGGCATGACATAACATGCTGACTGACTTCATTATTCATGGTGCTACAAAGACCTCAGCTGAATCACAGACGTTATGTAGCCTGGTGAAAGCCTTTTTCAATTTATCACTTTAGTTTCTGAATCTAGAACAAGGCCATTAACATTATATTTTATTCTGGTAGAAACAAAGTAGCTATCTGTGGGACTAGTGGGAAGAATTTCTGTCTGAAATGTGGGAATGACTTTAAGTGCTAATAATGTCTGTGCAAAGACACAGAAGGTGGGATTATAGAAAAGGTAAATATGAAAAGTTTAGTTAGCCCACAGATGTATTAGAGTTTATCTAGAGTTCATATCTGAATTTGAGAATAAATACTAGAAGTTTCTAAAATGGACTCCCTAAAAGGCTACTTAAAATGAAATATCTTTAATCTCTGATTAGAAGTGCTGTTGGCATTGCCCCTTTAAAAGGAGGTGGTCACTTCTCAGCAGATATCACTTCCTGTGCTCTGAAAATGAAACTTAAAAGGAATAGTTATGTAGCTTGTAGTATATAGAGTGGAGTTTATGTATCGTAAATTATTTGCTGTTTTCCTGATAGCTCAATGAGGTTGTATTTAGATGCTATTTCTGTAGAACATCTGTTTACAGGATTTGATATAAAACAGAACTGACCTGGTATGAATTTAGGCAGGAACTTCCTCTGAAGAGTTGCACAGTGAACTGATTGCTGGCTGATTTGGTACAAAGATCCCAGAGAGTGAAGCAGGCATGTACACAAACCAAGAAAGAGATTGCAGGGAAAAAGAAGCAATGCATAATTTGTGTGCTACAAATGGAAGACCAGAGCAGTGTTGTACGGAGCATAAACAGCAACTGGCGTTATTTTGTAAGGATGATGAGACCTTTATCTGTGTCTTGTGTGTTCCCAGACATTCCAGCCACAGTTTTGTCTTTCTGCATGAGGCAGTCAGTGTGTATAAGGTAAGGGACACTGCATGATAACTGACTTTATCTAACAGGGGTCTTATAGGGATTGTACTAACATTTTTTCCTGAATTTTTAATCTGGGATGCGTATATTGCTTAGTTATCACTTGTTAACATTAGTATGGTTTTTGTTGGTGCTTCATAACAAATCAGTTAATTGTCCTGTATATTCTGGGAGCATAAGCAAGGAGAACCTTTATTACTGAGAGTTTTGTTGCCATACGGTTTTCAAATGTAATAACAGCTGAGGTGGCCTAAGTATACGTGTATACATGCATGCATGTGCAGGAGGGTAGCCAGATATTGACATTTTGTATGCAAACCTAATGTTGTTGCCCCCACCTCCCACCTATCATTTTAAAGATGTACTTAACCCTCAAAATGCTACCCCAGCCTTAAAGGAAGGGGGCATGTTATTTTCAGCTGTTACCATTTATACCCATAAAAAATATTTTTAGAGGTGATTTCCTTTCACAGGAGCATTCTTTACATAGTTGTACAAAATAAATATTTGCTTACACGGTACATAACATTCTGTGTGCTTTTGGAGTGTTGAAGTTTCCAAGAGATGCTCAGAAAAATGTACTCACTTGAGTACATTGAGTATACCTAGCTGCACCCTTGTGTATGTGAATGCACAATGTGGATAGATAAATACACACAGGTACAAAAAGAGAGAAGGATGTTTGCTTTTACCCTTCTGATGCTAGCTGGTTAGTAGCTTATATGGTGGGAAAAGTTTAGATGTCATATTAGAAAAAGAGGCTTCACTGGTTTCAGATATCCCAATACAAGTGTGGGTTGATATCTATCAAAATGTAATACTGTTCTCTGGCCAGGGTCTATATTATATCCTTGAAGAGGCGTTCCATCGAACGCCTCTTCATCGACCCTTAAGCTGAGAAATCACAAAACAGTGAACGTTTACATCAGTGAAGAAATCGCTTGCCTTAAAAAGAAAAACACATCTCTACAAACATTACAAAGTGGGGGCTTCACCTGCTACACCCCCCCCCAACTAAATATACCAACTCCAAGATCGCACTACAGTGGAGAAAATGGCAAACTAACAGGGATGGCCAAGTGATTTCTATCCCAGCGAAAGAAATCACTGATGTGAATGTTTGCTGTTTTGTGATTTTGCGGTTTAAGGGTAGATGAAAAGGCGTTCGATGGAACACCTCTTCGAGGATATGATATAAACCCCTCTGGCCATGGTTTGATTAAACTTAAACAAGGCATGTGACATGGCTTCCTTAGTCTTTAAAAATGCATATAAGATGGTACAGAACAAACACTAAATCGATTAGAATGACTTGGACTGAGTCCCTTGGTGGTTGCATGGATAACACATTAACTAGTCTCTAGGGAGGCTGGGGACAAGTTTACCACATGGGTGATCATGGATCAGTCTACTTCATTGTTCTTACATGAGATGTTATAGAAGGAGTGAAGGAAAAGTTAACCTTTATGCTGATCTCTCCAACTTATTTACATATAGTGGTCAGCTCTTGCTAAGACTGTAGGGACTACATGAGAGCTAGCAGTTAATTACAATTCATTTTTCTCTCAGTTACACTCATCACGCTAAATCTTCTGCTTTTTTTTTGTTAGTTTTAGTGTTTTCACAATTTTTTCTCCGTTACCATACCCACAGTATCACAGTATGATATCTTGGTAGAATTCGTAAATTATTTACATATAAATGCAAAGCACTGAGGGTAATCAAAAATTACTTATTTAGTAGAGCAGTTTTTTGCGTGTATTGCTGTTTCACTACTAAATTATCATGTATGATCATTTTCAATGTACGGTGCCTGACCAGTGCAAGACCTGCTTGACTACTTGACTTCATAGAAAGTAAGAGACGCCTAATGATGCACATATCATGGCAATGCAACATCCTATCCATTAGGTAGTGAAGCATCATGGGTACAGCCTTTCATGATGTCATGGTAGGGAGTTTCAGCTCTGAGTAAAATGCAGGTAATTTTATCAACAAAATAAACCTGAAAAACGAGACACATTTTGCACCAAAATGTCTATAATTTGGTATTCTGTATGGTAAGGAGATTATGTCCGCCTCCAAAGGTTTATTACTTACCTTTGCTTCAGAATGTGACCAATATACTTTAAATTCAGTGTGTAAAATGCAGTATAATGACTGCATAAGGAAAGAAAGAGAGGGAATGCAGATTACAGATAGAAAGTAGGAGCATTAACAAGGGAAGAATGGAGCCTTGTGTAATCGTATGTCAGTATGCCGTTCTGTCTCTCCTTCCATCCAGTAGCTAGAGGACCCTTTTTAACCCTGACACGGGCCATCAGACTATGCCCATTGTATGATAGTCCTCTGAATGAAAATATTTACATTAAAATGGTATTACACAGGTAATTGTTAATGACCCTATGAGAAGAGCACCTAACAGGACCATGCATTCCCTTGAGTTACTGACATTTGTATTTGTATATTGTAGCATTTATGAGGGGGCTTAGATCTAAAATTAACAAAAGGGTAACCATGCAGTGTGTGTGAGGACAACGAGAAGGGAAGTGGTACAGTGGATATATAGGAATGGCCATAATTGCTACAAATCTGCTGTTTCCTCTTTTGTGTAGAAATTTGCTAGGTCCTGTCTAGTGCTCACTGAAATTCCAGGCATCTTTTCATTCGTAGGATGGAGATCAGATAGTAGTAGTTCAATGGAAGATGACAGAATTGTATATGGTTTTGATGGGAAGCCATAATCTCTGCAGCCTTTTGGTGCAAGTTTCTATCTGAGCTGTCAGTGTCTCAGGCTTGATTTATGTTTGTGTTTGTTTATTACTGCTCCATTTTCCTGTTTCCTTTCATTAGTAATTGCAGTAGCACTTGGCAGTTTTTCTAGTTGTACATGTACTTCAAATGCTTACAGAGTAAGCCTGTGAAAATGTTCTTATCAGATGCTTAGATTAAAAAAGGCTGTAGACAGTGTGTATGTTAAACATGAACCACTTATTAAAAAAAAAGAATTTGATAGCAAATCCAATACTTTTATTAAACAGCTGAGCACTTTTGTGTCTAATTTTATAAGTCTTCATCAGAGTGGTCCTTAGTTAAAAGTATGTTTATATATGGGTTGGTTGGAGTGGATTTGATCCACTACTGATGAGACTGGATAGTGTTTCTTGGTGCAGAAATGAGTGACTCATTAATAGTATCAACTTCACACTAAGTTATTTGGTGTATTAGTGAATAGATTGAGCAAACTGTGTGTGTGTGTGGATTAGTTGCATGTGTTCAGGTTTAGTTTGCGGTGATGTATGTGTGATAGCTGCCCACTTTCTATTTTGGAAATGTAATCACATCTGGTGTGGCTTCTCAGTGGGCACAGCACTCCTTCCATTCTGATAGGTGTTTGCACAGTCATGGAGTTGGCATATGTAAGTTCAAGAGGTGCAGGGGGCCTATCCTTCACATGGGGTGCAGGGTAGATAGCTCTCACGCAAATAAATGATGATGGATGTTTTTATGTGAGTTTTGTGAGTGTTTGGTAATTTATTGACATGCGTAAAACAAACATAGAAATGCATGCAGTTAATAGCAGCATCTCAAAAATATCCTTGCAGAAACCATAAGGTGAAAGGTTTCCTTTGACTGGTGCAGCTATCTCCTTATGTGATCTGCCAAACAAAAAAAAAAACAAAACAAAAGAAGCAAAAACACTTTGTCTATTAGTAGTATTGTTAGGTAAAGGACTTTTCATAAGGTAATGGGTATGGCTGGGATTGGGAGTATGGGCAGTTATTAGGGTTTGGACATATTAGGATGAGCAGGTGAGGTGATGCCCCTCCCCCGCACCACCAAACCATGTACTAACACAAGAACTGACCCTAACTCACTGTATAGTACCTTACCAAAAAGTCCTTTCTATAATAATGCCAATAAACAAGACACTTTGCACACAACAGAACACATTAAATCTGTCCCTTCCAAGCCCTAACCTGCAATTTTTTTTATATCTGAGAGTTTCTGCATTAAGAAAAAATCTGGTTTACCATAATTGCAAGCACGTCCTCTACAGAGAACATTCAGTTTTCCTCCTTTCATTAGCTTGTACACTTGATGGAGCACTTTTAATGAATTGTGATAGCAGTAAACTGTTGACAAAGAGAATATTCAACAGAGTATACTGCATAACTGCACCTGTAGTTTAGTAATGTTGAGGACTAATATTATGTTTGGGTCTGTGATCTGAGGTTCAGTTATTTGTGGGTGATTGTATTGTGCAATTGCTTTTTTTCAGTGATGTGAAGGTTGCTCCTGTTTGCAGTCAGACTTTCATGATATAATTATATATCGTCATCATTAACCCCCTTATTCTGATTCTGTAGGTGGGGTCATGGGGTCATGTCAGCTGTCGCTGTCTCAGTTCAGTGCACTGTCCTGACGTCTCTGACAGTCATACCTAACGGTCCCAGATCTTGTCTCATGCAGTCCGTCTGTCTCTTTACTGGATGCTCTTGTTGATTCTTGCCTTCTTCCTGCTTCTCCCAAATCATCTTCACCAACTCCTCTTCTGCTTCTGTGCACGTGTGTGAACCACCGTAATCTGTTCACTTTGGCATTCTCTGTAATCGGAGATACTTTGACTTCTGCTCTGATATTGTCGTTTCTTCATTCTTTCCCACAGTCTGCATCTTATCACCCATCCAAAGCACCTCTGATTCCTCGGCTGCTCTGCCTTCACTGCTCAGGTTTCTGCAGTATGTAGAAGTAGTTTCATTACTGTTGTGTGCACCCTTCATTTCCAGTCTATATATCTATGTATCAACATTATCTCTGTTTTGTGTGTGTGTATACATACAG
The DNA here is from genome assembly GCF_019279795.1 of Protopterus annectens. Lineage (NCBI taxonomy): Eukaryota > Metazoa > Chordata > Ceratodontiformes > Protopteridae > Protopterus > Protopterus annectens. Next base: position 1,677,240,622 of record NC_056744.1, on the reverse strand, counting down.
AATAATAAGTCATACATTATAAGTAACCAACCGTAACCATCACTCCTTAAACTGTAGGAGAAGGTGGAATTTTCCTTTAACTTAACTCTTTGCTTTTCTCACTATAATATGATTCCAGTACTGTGTATGTACCTGAAACCTGCTTGTACTTTATGAAACTTTCATTTCTTCACTTTGGTATGAAAGGAAGGGAAAGACCACCCACTTTTTTAAGCTTAACTTCTCACATCAGTTGCAGAGAAATTTGTCTACGCTTGCATGACATACCGCAGGCACAGATAAATTTGTAGTCAGGAGCTCAGGCTGCTGTAAACAAAACAGTGAAGTGTGAAACTTTCCATTGTCTTTATTGCAGAGAGGATGAGAACTTAGACTGATTCACAGTGCTTCCAATGTAGCCATGCCTTTCATAGCAAAACAGAGCAATTAGATCAGTCAATAGTTCAAAGGCAGTTGTACCTCTTTTGACAAATTTATATAAGCAGTATCATAGTATTGAAATGCTAAGCTTTAAACTTTAAATGTTTCTCATTTATACTACTATGCACTTTAAGATGAGTAGTATCAAAGATGTCTGTGACATTTAGAGAAAAGTTGGAAAATATTTTTCTTGTAATTCTTGTAAAGTATCAGCACATTTACCAAAGCGTAGGGGGAGGGGTTGTCAATTCATCTTGGACTACAAAAAGCTACTTTGAAGAAAAGCCTGCAATTTAGCAACTGTTTTGGTTGTAGCTGTGTAATTCCTTAGTATACTATAAACAAGCCCTGAGACACACACAAATGAGGGCCATTCAAGAAATAAAGAAGCAGTCCTGTTACAGAATGTATATAAGATGACAGTGACTGGCACTAATCCCATTATATGTCAATGGCATGGGAATCCACCATTACTTCCTTATGTCTAGCATGACTCCTATAAAGCAGACTTGAAGTGGATTATGGGAAAGAGAAAGGCTAGAAGAAAAATAAGATCATATTGATATGTCAAGCACCATTGATAGACATTTTACAGAAAACAGTTTAAAATTCTGTACAAAGCAGTCAGAGTGATTTTGAGGTGTTTGAAATAACTCAGAAAACAGAGACTGCAAAATAGATTTTTTTAGTTCTAAGGGAGAGTTTTCCTTTAAAAAATTGAACCTTTACACTTAAAAAAAAAAAAAAAAAAAACTTGTCATAGCCTTTACAATTCTATGTCAAATTAAATAACATTTCACTCACACACACTAGAAATTTTAAAATGCACAAATATGATATTTAATTGTCTCGGTATGCAACTGTATACCAACTTCCACTATAATTGTATGGAAAACTGTTGTAATTCATGTCCACGGTCTTTCTTTTAAGGCACTCCTCAAACTAATATAGTTATTTAAACCAGTGACCCTTTATCCAATAGTAAGCTGCTACTTTAGTTTATTATACTTTAAATATGTGTCATAGTCACCACCCTTGGGCCCAGAGTATAACGGGCTATTGCAGAGAATAAAAACGTATTGTATATTTGGCATGCCATAGTATGCCTGCACAGAGCATTGTTTGAAGTATTTTGTATTCCTTATAGATGCTCATGTATACATTGGCAAAACTTTCTTTAACTTTGCCAAACTGTGTCATAGCCAGTGTGTGCTGCAATGTAAACCAGTGCAGTTCTAATATAATTAAAATATTCATTGGTACCATACATGTAGAACAAATGACTAAAAAAACACATGGCCCTCGTAATAATTACACACACAACATCTGAAAATCTCTTTAATTGCATTGTTCTACAAACAAAGTTCTTGAAAATGATATAGTCATTCTGTTTTGATAGTATAAATAAATTGAGCACACTCATATATGTAAATTTGGGCTTATTTAGTACAACTTTATAAAAATTGTGGTTGCTTATTAAAATCTTTCTCTTGTCAGTAATGGTGATGATTTGATACAGTAAGAGTCAGGACTGTAGGTAATCTTCATTTTTCTGGAACATTGTAACCTGTGTTACAACTGTCATCTCCTGCAAAAGGCAAATTTCTTTCTTTTCCTTTCTTCATCTGTTTTATTCAGTAAGTCTCAGTATAGCATCCCTGCAATTGCACTGGGCTCAAACTGCAGACCTGTGGGGGAGTTTTCTTTTGGGGTTGCTAATGTATCAATGTCCTGATTGCTGACTGGTGTGTGGCAAAGTTTTATCCCTTTTTTGTTCAAAGGTCTGACCTGTTAACCTTGAGCAATGCAAACTAGCCATATATTTCCCTGGAATGCTCTTGCTTGTATATTCATTTTGGGATCCGGCTTCAACTTTCATTTAGACTACCAAAGGTTAGGTGGTAGGCAGTTGTTAGTTTACTGATACTGTCTTATTCAAGTGACTCTCTTGAACTTGGTTGCCTAATAACTGACCCTGAGCTATTATTGTGCACTGATTAAATGATTTGCATGTCCTGCCTTTGTCCTTCATTCCCTTTGTCATCCTGACACATTATAACTACAGTCTTTTTTAATAGTTTGGCCCAGTTCTTATTTTGTTGTTTGTATAATGTCTGGTCACTTGCTGCTGTGTGGTAAAACTTTTCATTTGTTTTAATTCATATGTTAAAGTTGTATGTTGCCTTACTTGTTTGTGCATGCCTAGTTTCACTGTGTTAAAGCAATAGTGCAGCTTTCTGGGCAAGTGTAACAGTGCAGTCAGGTGCTGCTATGTTTAATACTATGGTAAGCTAAAACACCATTATTATTTTGTTTTGCAGTGGTTTTCTGGATGGGGTGCCCTTTTCATAGGCTTGAATATATTTGTGATACCCCTGCACTGGCCCAGTAATCAAGGAGCCTCAATCCTCACCATTAACACCAGTGAGGGATGTGCACATTGGGAGGATGACAAGTACACACACAGTAAAGTACAATTTCCCTTAAGAGCACACAGAGATCACAGTCAGTCTGGGGCTGATTTCTCTCTCTCTTTCCACATCCCCAACAAGACTCCCGACTGGCACAGCTATAAGGTTAAGATCTAGCCGAGTGGTCAGTCCAAAATCTCCAGCTGTCCAACCAGTGCTTCATGTTCCTGTTCAAATAGTTGACACACACACACACACTTTGAGATTGAATTTGTTTATATAATATACACATACACACACACTCTCCTGGGGAAAGCTGACACATGTTTACTAGCTATGCCCCCTTCTGCCCAGACTGTAAGTTAGTAATCACTGCCACCAACCACCCTTACTTATCAGCTATTGTAAGGCCCTTCCCAAAGGGTGACCAATGTTACTGTGTAATGTTATTATCAAAATGGTAAGTGTGGCCAAACCTGTAAGGCTGTTTAGGAGTGGCCTACACAATGTCACCAAATACATGTAGCAAACCAGCCACAATTAAAATGTTTAAATATATTGAATAATAAATTATAAAAGCACAAGACAGTACACAATAACTCAACACAGTGCCAGAGTTCAGAATCACAGGAAATATTTTAAAGCAACATAGCAGGACAGTCTCACATAAGTACAGAAAACATCTAGACTAATCTTACTGTATTCCTATCTATCTCTGAGAGATACTATGATCTAAATCTTACAGAGCAAGACAAGTGCTGATGAGAGAATGTTGTCAGATCCAAAGACAAATACAAAATGCACAAACTCACTCTCTCAGATAGTTCTTAAATTACTATCAAACATTTTTGCTTGGTTATTTCTGATTACATAATTCTTGTCACCTCTGCCTTTAGTTCCCAGGCTAATAAGAACTTAAAATTTAACACCTCTGTGTCAAAAATACTTCTCTCTCAGAAATTTTGCCTGGAACTGGAAGTTGTAAAACTGTTAAACACTTTTACCATTGAAACTTGTAATTATTTCTGTTTCCAGACACTAGAACGAATTTCTAGCTGCAGACATTCTGTCTCCTAGCTGAGATAAACACCATGGTAAACAATTCAGCTTATTTTCTTAGAGTTTTGCTCTTTTCCAGTAGGATGCACTGTGGTTACATTTTTTGAAGCTCAGCATATAACATACAGTTTAACACATCCTTCTGCACCAGCAGTTTAATAGACACATATAGTTTTCTTACATTTGTAGGACAAGCCTATGGAGCATATTAATATTTACAAATGGCATAGAATTATTTACAAAATTCTATCTGGCTGGGATGGCAGCCTTCACAATCTCCCCTACCAATAGAACTCAAGCTAGTCTTTCAAGTGACCCTTGAGGAAACGTTGCTTCAGAGAGTTGAGCCTATCTGGGAATACCTTACCCCATTTCCTGTCTTGAGAGCCTATCTGTGTTGGCATTTCTAACCCCACTGCAGTGCTGCACTGTCATATCATATGCTTGCAATCCTAGGCTCCACCTTAGTAACTTGGCATTTTGCTGGCTGGATCGGTGCAGCCACGTTCAGGGACTGTGATCTGTAACTACAGTGAATTTCCTTCCATACAAATAAGGCTGAAGTTTCAGCACTGCCCACACTATGGCTAGATACTCCTTTTCTACAGCTACATAGAATTCCTCCCTGGGTTGGAGCCTACAACTGAGGTAAACCACTGGGTGCTCTTCTCCCTCTGAAGATATCTGGCTAAGTACAGCCCCCACCCCATGGTTTGAAACATCTACCTGCACAACAAATTCTTTGCTGTAATCTTGAATGGCTACCACAGGGGGTCCTCCCAAAGCTCCTTTAAGCTTCTGGAATACCTGCTTAAATGCTGGGGTCCACACTACCTTATTTATCCTGTTTTTCCTTGTCAAATCTGTGAGGAGAGCAGCTATGGTGCTATAATTGGGGACAAACTTTCTGTAGTACCTTGTTGTCCCTAAAAATGCCCTCACCTTCTTTTTGGTAACAGGTGCAGGCCATGCCTGAATTGCTTCCACTTTGGCAGGTTCTGGCCTAATATTACCACTCCCCACTCTGTCCTAGGTAGGAGACCTCTGCCATACCCACCTGACATTTGCTGGGCTTAATTGTCAACCCTGCACTTTGTATTCTGCACAGCCCCTTCATGACATGCTGAAGGTGGTCTTGCCAGGAATGGCTGTAAATGGCAATGTCATCTAGTTAAGCAAGGGCAAAAGCTCCTGCTGGAATATGATCTTACCAGCCTCTGTAAAGTTGTTGGGGCATTTTTCATTCCAAAGGGCATCTTTGTGGACTCATACAAGCCAAAAGGAGGCACAAAGGCTGACCTTCTAGCACTGGGAGTCAAGGGCACCTGTCGGTAACCCTTGGTAAGATCAATGGTAGTAAGATACTTGGCCCCACCCAGCTGCTCTAGGGCTTCATCCATCCTAGGGATTGGGTAAGCATCTGACTCTGTGTGACTATTTAATTTTCTGTAGTCCACACAGAACCTGGTGCTGCCATCCTTCTTTGGTACGAGCACCACTGGGGAGGCCCAGGAACTACTGGATTCCTGAATTACCCCTAGTTCCAACATTTCCTGTATCTCCTCCCACAGAGTCTGTTTGACTCTCTCAGGCACCTTATAAGGATCCTGCCTAATAGGCCTTTGTGTCCTGTATCCGCATGGTGCTGCACCAGGTGGGTGCACCCTGGTTTTCCAGTGAACATGTCCCCAAACTCCTGTAACACTGCTCAGATTTCTCTAACCTGGGTAGGAGATAGCTGCTGGGAAATTGTTACCCCTTCCACTGAGGTGTCAGTCTGAGCTTCACTGAGAAGATCAGTCACCAGATCTCCCTCAGTCTCCTCCTGCAATCCACTGCAAATACTTAGCACAAGGGCCTCCCTATCGTGGTAAGGTTTCATCATGTTAACATGGTACAATTTGTGCCCCTGCCTAGCAGTTATACAATGTAGTTAATATCACTGACCTTCCTTACCACTTTGTAGGGTCCCTCCCAAGCTGCATGCAGTTTGTTGTGTCTGACAGGAATGAAAATCATTACCTGCTGCTGTATAGTATACTCTCTAGCTCAAGCATTACTGTCATACCAAAGAATAGCAGGATGTGGATGCCCCAAAAACTCGAGTCTCGTATAATTACACGGACATCCACGTCACAGATGATATTATATCCCTGTTTAGTAAGGGAATGAAATACATCCCCACAGTCAGGCTCAATTTATTCGATCTTATCAAAGAAATTAAGCTATTTTGTAGAAGGCTAAATCTAGCCATTCAATTTAATGATGATTCCAACAAGAACAAAAATACAAATAATAGATCCACTTTAGTGAAAAAAAGCACATACATTCCGACTATGAATGCCCAGGTTGCAATCTATGAGAAAATGGTTTGCAATGATATGTACCGTCTGTACAAGGAGGTTAAAGACAACTCAGGAGGCAAATATGCCCCAATGGACAATCTAACTGAAGGAGAAAGGAGTTGTATGAAAGAACTTATCTTGAATAATGAGATCAGAATAATGAAACCTGACAAAGGAGGTGGGATAGTGATATTTGATAGTCAACAATATCTTAATGAAATTAATAACATATTATATGAATCAGGAAATTATGAACAGGTATCCCTAAATCAGATAAACATCGGATATAGACGTATAGACCTAGCGATTGAGGAATATCTACTTGACAATCGAATTACTAGTGAATTATACGATTATTTAAGAACAGAACACCCGATTATGGCCCGTATTATAGGAATTCCTAAGATTCACAAAAATAAGTACAAACCACCATTTAGACCGATCATATCTGGATCTAAGTCTAAAACTTTCAAAATAGGTACCACTATAGATCACTGGACTAAGCAAGTCTGTACTAAGGTGGACCATTTGGTCAAGGATTCCTGGGATTTTTTAAGTAAACTCACGATGGAAGTTTGGGACGAGAATTTGACATTCCTCACTATAGATGTTCAGGATTTATTTTCCAGTATACCTGCATCCACTGGATTGGAGTATTTTAACAGCAGTTTATGCAAATACTCGGGATGTAGTTGGGACAGAGTGAATCTTATTATGGACATGATTGGACTTGTACTCGAACACAATTATATAACACATCAAGGTGAATTTTTTAGACAATCTCGAGGAGTGGCCATGGGGGCTTCCTGTGCCCCCATATTTGCTAACTTGGTCATGCTCGAGTGGGAGAATATACACATATTTCCTAGTGAGTTTTTCCAGTACATCAGGTTATACACTAGATTTTTGGATGATGTCTTCATCATTTGGACTGGACCAACAGATATGATTCCTATTTTTATAGATTATCTCAACAATACAACAGATTTTTTGAGATTCACTTTTCAATATGATAAAACAGGCATTGCATATTTGGACACTTGGATTGGTAATACAGGGACTGGGTTTTCTTCTAGGGTCTATAGGAAGCCCACGTTTTCAAATGATTACATTCATTTCAGTAGTTGTCATCCCCCACATATTTTCAAAAATATAGTAAAGGGACAGAGTATACGAGTAGCGAGAATGTCATCCACCTTTGAAAGCATGAATAGTGAGATAGAAGTAGTCACCGGATAACCTCGATCCTGAAATAATTTGAAGACCATGTTGGGGAATGTTACTTCTTATGTGAAAGCTCAATGGGGACATAAATTTAAACCTTTACTGGGGATTAGCATTGTATCTCGGTGTCATACGAATAATGAATGGGACAGAAAAGTATGTGTGATCAGATTTAATCCTTATGCCAGTATAATAACTGAAATTCTCAAAAAACATTGGTCTTTAATTACTACTTCTGGCCCTATTGGACACATATTAGGAACAGAGATTTATACAGTTTTCCAAACAGGAAGCAATATTAAAAGATTAATGGAGAATGGAACAAAAGGAATAAGTGAAAAGAGAACAAAGGGTACAACTAGATGTGGAACCTGCAAACAATGCATTTATATTAACACCACACAAAAAATCAGGTTGGATAACATTATAAATACCATGATTACATGTAAAAATGGGAATTGTAACTCACAACGTATTGTTTACATAGCTACCTGTACGAAATGCTCGGCCTTTTATATAGGCAAAACTGAGAGGAAGTTTAAGACTCGTATATATGAGCATACGTACAAGATAAAAAAGGGTGATTCAAAAAATGCACTATGTAAGCACATTTTAGAAAAGGGGACTGATCACAACTTTACTTTTGCCATCATTGACCAGGTAGAGATTAGTGATAGAGGAGGGAATTGGAAGACCTATCTGGCATGGGTTGAAAGCAAATGGCAAATATGTACGGATGCAACAACATCTCCTGGTATAAATGACTATATTAGTTTAAAACCATTTTTAGCTTTGAACTAATATTTTAGAACACAGGAGAATGTGCTTACTAGTTGTTATTCTAATATTGAATCTTTAAGTATTAGTAACGTTGTATACTGATTACATATTTTCCATTCTGTTTACATATTATATTTGAGTTATTGTACAAGTATAAGGACTTTCTTACATACTTAGGTTATTCTATTTATTCTATAGATTCAGTAGCATTTTGCCATTAGTGTATTGGTTGCTATTTGATTCTGTTAACAGGCAACTATATTCATTATAAGTGTATATACATTAGAGTATTATAGAACGTATATATTCATTGACAATTGCTATACTATGTATTGAAAATATTTTTAGAGAAGGAAGATCGCAGTAAATATTTAAACATGATACATATAATTTTAATAATTTTTATTAATAAGATTACAACATATATTTTTTATAAATCAGATCACTATATAGCTCACTATATTAGGTAGACTGCACAGTCATTAAATTTTGTTTTAAATCATTGTTTTATTTACAAACTTTGTATATAATTAGTTTAAGATTTGTAATCTAGTATTTTTACTAAGCTAATTTAGTTATTTTTAATTGTATATTACTGATTGAGTGATTTTTGGCGCCAAAAATGTTATAAAATGAATGGACTGTAGGAGCCCATTGGTTCTGAAGAAATCTGTGTTGTGACAGATGAAAGCGCTTAACCCTACTAGCATTTGAGCATATTGTGTGTTGCTCTATTCTGCAATAAATTTTTGTGTACTTTGGTATCCGAGACTCGAGTTTTTGGGGCATCCACATCCTGCTATTCTTTGGGAAGTACAATTACTGTCATACCAGACTTTTTTTCTGCTGTTGGGCTTCTAAAAGGTTTTCATGGTCCAAGCCCATGAGTTCCCTGAGCCTTGTCCTGAGGTTTAGGGCATATACCACAACAGACTCCTTGTGGGATTCACACTCACCCTCCTACTCATCTCTAATTTAAATCTAGAGGTCCCCTCACCTTATGCCCATAGAACAACTCAAAGAGTGAAAAACCTGTGGATTCTTGGGGAATCTCTCTGTAAGCAAATAACAGAATGGGCAGATATTTGTCCCAGTCCCTCTTAAACTGATCTGCAAATGCCCATAGCATGGTCTTGAGTGTAGAGTGTAATCTCTCAACAAGACCATTAGTCTGGGGATGGTATGGGGTGGTCTCTAGATGCTTCACCCCACAGTACTTCCACAGACAAGCCATTAGGTCTGATATGTAATTGGCACCTCTGTCGGTCAAAATTTCTTTTGGGAACTCTACCCTGCTGAAAATCTCTAATAAAGCATTTGCCACCTTTTCTGTCTCAATTGGAGAAAATGAGGGATGATGTCAAATTAAAATTCATAACGTCATATAATATGAAAACACATATAGTTAGAAGGGTTATAAATAAATATTGGAAAATACTCTTAGCACAGGATGATGTAAGAGCAGTAGTAGGAAATACACCTTCATTTGCATATAGGAACAAAAGATCCTTGAAGTCATTCTTATGTTATAAGGATTTTTCACATCCTTCCACTTTTCAGTCTGAAGGAAGAACTAGAGGCACTATATGTTGCTACAATTGTAGTTGTTGTACTGATATAATGCTAACCCAAGGTGACAATTTATTGAATAACAGTATATTTCAACATCCTGTTACTAATAAATGTTACAACTTCAATGGACTGGCAACATGTGCCTCTTGCCATGTTGTCTATATAGCAACCTGTGTAGCATGTTCATCTTTCTATGTGGGGATGACAACGAGAAGGCTGAGAGATCGTATAATTGAACATAAGTCCAACATAAGGAGGCAATGTGAGACAAATGCTTTATATAAACATATTAAAGAATATGGTATTGGGCATATGTTTAAGTTTAGAGTCATAGACATGCTCTCTAAAACATTAAGAGGGGGTGATATATGTAATCAATTAGAAGTAAAGGAATATGAGTGGATAGTGCGACTGTCAGCAGATACTGAACCTGGTCTAAATGCAGCCGTGTCAATAAAACCAATTTTAGTAAGGTTGCAACACAATTGTTTAAAATGATCAATGTTTAAGTATTTTGGACTTGGCTATGTTTTTTAAGATTGTTGTAGAAATTTTATAGCATTGAATAAATAACTATTTTTATAATTTTACGTATATTAAGTAAGGTATGAATATTGAATAGATGAATTGTTTGAATTTTTTGAATTTTTTGAATGTTGAGATATAGTATACCTTTTTATAAGAATAGATGTATATGTACATGTAAATTTAATCATATGACCTTGGCTGCAGGTCATGTGATGTGTGGTGGGTGTATTTAAATGTGAATCTAACTGCACCTGGTGTTAATCATTGAAAAAGGGAGTTGTCCCGAAAGCTTTGTGTTGGATAAAGGTGTTCTGCTTTTTACTCAACTGTGTTCGTGTGTTTTTGATCTTCAGTGTATTTGTCAGCAGTGATTACGTCAATGGAGGATAGAACCACCACCTCAGGGTATCTGGTAGCATAATCTACTACCACTAAATATACTTTTTCCTGTGGAACTTGGGGTACTCAGAGGCCCCATAATATCCCTAGCTACCCTCAGAAATGGCTCCTCAATCACAGGCAAAGACATCAAAGGAGCTGTCACCTTGTCTCCTGGCTTGCCTACCTTTTGGCACTACTCACAGGTCCTGCAGTACCCTGTTACTTCTCTGGAAATCCCAGGCCAATAAAAGTTCTGCATAATATGTCTCTTTGTTCGTTTGATGCCCATATGACCTGCAGAGAGAATATCATGGGCTATGGCTAGAAGGGTCAGATGGTAGGATCTGGGCACTGCCAACTTCTGTATTGTCTCACCCTCTAGCCCTCCCTCATTGGTCCACTCTCTATACAGTAACCTTTTGTCCCAGTATACAGATTCTCCCTTCCCTTTAGAATTAGGTGCCTCACTAGCTATCTCCCTCAGGCCTTGTAATGTAGGGTTTGAGAGCTGAGTCTGTCTCCACTCTCTTTGTAATTTTTCCCAGATCCCCTTCCACAGGAAGTGTGGTATCCTCTGACAGCAGTGCTTCACTATCAGCCTGGCTACTGCTATTCACCTCTGCTCTTGCAGTCACTCTGTCCAAGGGAACATTAGTTCCCACAGGCAGCTGTAGCTCACCTTCAGTCTCACTGCTACAGGGTAGCTCCCTCCCTGAAGTAACCACCTCACCAGTCCAGGCTACCAGACCCACATGCTTGTTTACAAGCCTGACTGCATGTAACTGTATGCACACATGGTACTGCATTCTCAGAGGCATTCCCTGTCAGGACATCTGCAGGGATATCCTCAAACACACCTACTTGCTGGCTTCCTTTTCCACCCTCCCAGTCAAGGTGAACCCTAGCCCAAGGTATTTGGAGTGGGGTCCCTTCTAAAGCTCTGACTGGAGTAGACTGTCCAAGCAAGTAGTGCTCCTCTGTAACCATTGCAAGCTTCACAATGGTTAGGGCAGAAGCTGTGTCTCTCTTAGCCATGACCCCTTTCCTGTTCACTAAGATAGGATATAACCTCTTGTGGTAGTTTACCATTGTTGTCTCAAGACAACCTACTGTTGGCATTTTGTCATTCCCACTTACTGGCTCTCCCACCTTTTGCTCCCCACCTTGCCTCCATGGGCATCTATGTTACATGGCCCCACTGGTTGCACTTAAAACATTTAACCCTTAGTCCTGGACATGTACCTGGACTAGTGGCTTCCCCTGCTACTGGCAGATTCTGTTGGGGCAGTCTGGGCTGCCTTCTTCCCCAACTCCTCTACAGCAGCACCTTGTCTATCAGCTAACCAGATTCTCATGTCCTCAGGCAAAGTGCTTAAGGGCTTGTTCCCTCACCAAAAGGTCTGCCAGCCCTTCAGAAGTGGTGGCCAGACATCCACTCACTCCTCTATGAAAATAAGTGCTTAGCTTAGCAACATATTCACATACACTTTTATATCCCTTGCGTTTATGCTCATGAAACTTTTTCCTGTAAGTTTCAGGTGTTAACTGAACAAATTCTAGCAAACAGTTCTTTACAACATTATAATTTAAACAATCAGCATCAGATAATTTGGAAAGAACAGTTACAGCTTTACCATGGAGTAAAGGGGTCAGGAACCATACCCAGAACCTTTGGTCAACATTATACTGTTTACGTACCCTCTCAAACAAACATATGAATGCAACTATCAAAATTACCCCCGTAAATTGTGGAAGAAATTTACTGACCTTTGCTGCTTCTGGGGTTTGGTTACTCCCTTCCCCATTACCTCCATGACTCTGGCAAAGAGTCAGCATCTCCTTTTCATGTTGCCTCTGCCTCTCCTTCTCCTCAGCTTCCAGGTGTCAGTTTCTCATTTTCCTCAGCCTTCAGATGTTGCAGTTTCTCATTTTCCTCAGTCTCTAGATACTTTGATGCCTCTGTTTCCAAATGCTTGGCCTCTAGCTCAAGTCTCTTTAGCTCCAGATGGATTTTTATGTCCTCTGTGGAAATGTTGAGCTGTCCATTTTCTGAGAGTTGTACATCTCCACGGCCAGTCTGATTGTCCTCCTGGTTGCTATTCTGTGACTAAAGCTGCAATCATGTCTGCTTTAGTCAGGTTGGCATGCACCAGTCCTTTAACATGGCACATCTCCGCCAACTGGCTCTTTGTCAGCTTGTCATACTCCTCTGCTTGCCTGCTCTCCCTGACTAACTAAGCTAACAAAAAAACAAAATAAAACAATTGTGATATGAACGCTGAATGTTCACTGCATGGCTGATTTTTAGAGTACAAAAACACCTTCCTGTGACCACTGTATACAGGCTACAGGAATTCAATACGCACACCACTACAAGCCAATTAAGATGTGATGGGGTGACTTGTCACTATCAACCAATTAATATGTGATGTGGGTATTCCACCACTGCCAAACAATTAATATGTAATGCTCCTGTGCTGGCCCAGTAATCAAGGACCCTCAATCGTCAACACTAACACCAGTGAGGGACATGCACACAGTAAAGTACAATTTCCCTTAAGAGCACACAGAGATCACAGTCTGGGGCTGGTTTCACCCCCTCTCCAGATCCCCAATAAGACTCCCCACTGGCACAGCTATAGGGTTAAGATCTCAGCTAAGTGTTCAAGCCAAAACCTCCAGCACCCTCTCTGTCCAACCAGTACTTTGTCCCTGCCTAAGTAGTTAACACACACACACACACACACACACACACACACACACACACACACACACACACACACACACACACACACACACACACACACACTTTTGAGATTTGATTCATATACACACAGACACACCTGTGGAAGGCTCGCACATGTTCACTAGCTATGCCTCCTTCTGCCCAGACTATAAGGTAGTAATCACTGCCACCATCCACCCTTACTTATCAGCTACTGCCACCATCCACCCTTACTTATCAGCTACTATAAGGCCCTTCTCAAAGGGTGACCAATCTTGCTGTGTAATGTTACTATTACCCAAATGGTAAGTGTGACCAAACTTTTAAGGCTATTTAGGAGTAGCCTACACAGTGTCACCAAATACATATGCAAGTACTTTTAAGAGCTTAAATATCTCTAAACAAACCAGCCACAACTAAAAGGTTTAAATATATTTAATAATAAAAGCATAAGACAATACTCAGTAACTCAACACCATGACAACAGAGTTTAGAATTGCAGGAAATATTTTAAAACAATATAGTAAGACAGTCTCACATAAATACAGAAAACATCTAGACTAATCTAGTATTACAGACCTTCACACCCTTGCTCAAAACTCCTTTCTATCCACAGAGAAATGATTATCTGACAATCTTCTTATCCTTAACCCCAAGAAGACCAAGCTCTTGCTCTTTCTTCCCCGCTCACATTCAAACCATAAATCCACATTTACTATAACGTCCTCCAAGAACACTATCATAAAACCTGAACCACACGGAAAACTGTTAGGCGTCATTATTGATGACGAACTTGAATTTAACTTACACTTACTGCAAGGAATAAAAAAAAACACACCAGAAACTCGGCCTGCTTTATCGCAACAAAAGATTTCTTACTCCAAATGCTAGGCTCTCCCTAGCACAGTCCTTCCTCCTTCCCACACTTCTCTACGCAGCCCCAATACTAACCAATATACAAGCTACTACCTTGAATAAACTGCAACAAACTTACCACAAAACTGCAAGATTCATTACAAACTCCCATCACTGCCTTGCCCTGTACTCATTACAATGGCTCAAATTACCTCAACTACTGCTACTTTCTCAATTTCAAGTTATACACTCTATTCTATACACACCTTCTTCCTGTCCAGCTCTCACTACTTTATCTACCTACACCCCTTCTAGAAGCCTCCGCACCTGTAACCAGCAACTTCTGAATATAGATCAGCCAAAGAAGAACATAAGTAAACTACTATACAACTGCTCAGTAGCCCACAATTGGAAGAAACTTCTACACATATGCTCCATCATACACCCTGCACGCTTTAAAAAGGAACTCATATTTTACCTTCTCAATACCAAATCTTGTCCCTGCTTAGAACCTACCTAATTCCCCTTTATCCAATGGTGCTTCTTCACTCTGAGCTCCTGTAAGCAAATATACCTTCCTAGGAAACCTAGGCAATAAATCTAATCACTTGTTTGAACATATATCAAAAATAGTTCATCTATTTATTTCATTGTGATTTTTCTGAGGATAATCTAAATATGTTTGATTATGATCAAATTAGTACTAATATGTTTTGGGAGTGTCACTTGGTATTTGCTATTTTGTTACCTATGTAATCCTTAATTTTTTTTTAACTGGAGCTTTTCTCAGTGGGTCTCCACTGAAAGTGGGCCTCTGGCCCAGCTGGACCAACCCGATTAACAAATGTCAATAAATAAATAAAAATAAATAATCTTACTATATTCCTATCTCCAAGATAAATACTATGATCTAAATCTTACTTATAGAGCAAGACAAGTGCTGATGAGAGAATGTTGCCAGATCCAAAGACAAATACAAATTGTACAGACTCACTCTCTGAGATAGTTCTTAACCCAGCAGAAATGTTTGATAGTAATTTATCTCAGATTACATCATTCTTGTCACCTCTGCCTTTAGTTCCCAGGCTAACAGAAACTTAAAATTTAACACCTTGTGTCAAAAATACTTTTTTCTCAGAAGTTTTGCCTGGAACTGGAAGTCGTAAAACTGTTAAACACTTTTACCATTGAAACCTGTAATTATTTCTGTGTCTTTCTAGCTGCAGACATTCTGTCTCCTAGCTGAGATAAACACCATTGTAAACAATTCAACTTATTCTCTTAGAATTTTGCTCTTTTCCAGTAGGGTGCACCATGGTTACATTTTTTGAAGTTCAGCACATAACATACAGTTTAACACATCCTTCTGCACCAGCAGTTTAATACACACATAACATATAGTTTTCTTACATTTGTAGGGCAAGCCAATGAATCCTATTAATATTTACAAATGACAGGATTATTTACAAAATGATAGCTAGTTGGGCTGGCACACTTCACAATATTTACAAATATTTCAGCCATCCCATTCATACTTAGATTGGAAGATGCAAGTGGTTAGTGGCATTTTAAAAATGATTTTCACTGAGTGAATTAAGATTTATTTTTGGTTTTCCTCCAATAAAAGTCATTAGAAAATTTCCTTTGCATATCGAAAAGTAATAATTGTCATTTTTGTGTCAGAAAATGCATTTATAAGTTTTTTGTTTTTGCTTCAAAACACTGCCTGTTTTTGATTTTTTTTTTTTGGGGGGGGGGGCAATCACTAATCTCTTGTAATAAAACATGATGTTGTCTGCACTAATATACAAAATGTTATTGGTTTGTTTTTAGATGGTCTTTGCTTCTTAACCAATACTGAGATGAATAAAAGAAATAAAGTTTATCAGGTTTCCAACTGAAATGTCAGCACTTGAAACGTGGATTGCTGATAAGGTGGGAAAAAAGTTCATGAAGATCACTCTTCTCCTTTAAACTTTGTTGAGGGTGGACAAGACCACCCTGCACCCCACATGTGAGGAGTGGACAAGCCACCCACACTCCAAACTCTTATGTACAAACTCTGAGTTCACCCTACCTTGGAGAAAAGGGAATATCCTGGGAAATGGCATCTCAGACTTTGTTTGTAAGTCTGTTCTTTCAGATATTCAGTCTCCATGTTTCAAGACTGGGTCCCAACATTTCACATGATTACTGGTTATCACCATACCACCTTTAAGGCAAAACATTACTGTATATCATGAGATCTTGTATTCTTGTATAGAAGTGCTTAACTCTGCTTCTTTTCAGTATGTTATGTATGAACTTCCCAGTATGTTAACCACTGAAGTATTCGACCACAAATTAATGTCTTTGATAGGTAAATGCATTGGCATAATTCAAGATAACACTATAGAAATTTTTGGAAGTTATTTATCTGTTGTTAACCAGTCTAGAATATTGATCCTCCTGGATCTTTTTCAAGTCCAACTCAGAGTTGCAAACAGAGAGAAACCATGTGTAACAATTTAGCAGTACGCACATAGCACATTGACTGTAATTCATGCATTTCATGCTAACTATAGAGAGGACTGCAGTGGTGTCCAATCACATCCATCTTATGTGTTTGAGATGCATTAAACTGGCTGCGGCTTTAAGCTGTTAAGTAGCCACTTCCTCTGGCACAAAGTTTGAATCCCTCAGTCTTCAATTATCCACTGTATGACCTTGCACAATTCATTTAACCAGACAATCCTCTGGAGCAGTTGACCTTTTGAGCTACTAGTCTAAGAACAGAATTAGTAATAGTTTCCGGACTTTCACACAAGTCTGACTCTGGTTGATATGTTCTAAGACTGAATAGGCTTATGTATACAGGATATCTTGAGAAGGTTGTACATCTCAAAAAGCTTTGAACTTTATTAGCCATCCTGTATCTGGGTCAGGATGTCATATTTTAATGAAAAATTACTTGTGTGGAAAATAATTTTTGCTAGTGGATTTTCAGAAACATTTAATTAAACTTTTGGGACATCATGATAGCTTTACTGGCATAGTGCAAGAATTCCTTGACTATAGCCCCGATGACCTAATTTCAAGTTGATTCAGGCAGCTAATTGAGTGGCAGGGAGCTTGATCATGCCTATCCTGGGGAAGAGAACTTTGTACAGCAGGCCATAGAGTGATATGATCCCTTGGAAGTGGGATGTTGATGTAGTCTGCAACCTTGGGGGCAGGTACATTATTTGGCTCAAGAAGCCACCTGTTGGTAATGCATGCATTGCAGGTAGGTGTGTGTGTGTGTTTGTGTGCAGTAGGGGGAGGCTTGATGGTCACCAGGCATGGGGCAAATGGAACGTAAAAACAATTTTTGACATCAGTGTACTAATCAAACTTGGATTGCTTCTGTTTAATAAGTTTTAACCACTAATCTGTGTACTTTGGATAACAAGGTTTTTATTTCAAAGGATCTTCTCGTATGTAATATTGATGTGGCTATCATTATGGGTACATTGTTAAAACATACAGATTGGATACTTTTTATGTCTTTTTTTGTTGTAGAAATAATATAACAGAAGTTGGTAGGGGTCCTATGATTGTGATCATGGATAACATTCAATTCATCAGTCTTTATGCATTCCACCGATAGATAAACATCATCAATTGCTGAGTTTTATATATTCTGTTAATGTTTATAATGGAATTGTAAGAGGGAATTTAAACTTACCAGGAATAAAGGGGGATTTACTGATTAATTTTAGTAGTCTGAAAATTTATTTAGCACCTTTGTAAGAGTGAATGAACTAAAACTCCTAGTAAATAAAGTATCTTGGATATTATGTGCATTCCGGAATGTGTTACTCCTAGTAAATAAAGTATCTTGGATATTATGTGCATTCCGGAATGTGTTAGGGCAGATTAATGTAGTAAGTTTCCTCTCCCTTCTGTTGTCGTGTCATCATTGAGACTACTTGTGTTAGCCTATGTTAGAACTAACTGTTAAGTCAAATGACAATTGTTAATTGCTAGTTGTGTAGCTAGTTATTTTGGAAGTAATTAGTGGATTACAGTGACATGACTGTATGACTGTAACTGAGGTATGGAAGTTTTTTTTTTTTTTTTAATTCAAGGAGATGGTTAAACATAAAAAGATATCTCATCACTAGAATTATTGACAGTAAGGCACAAATATGTATTAGGTAAACTATTAAAACAGCAAGGGGATGGCTAAACCTAGTGATATCTCATTTCTAAAGTTATTGACAGTAAATTAAGAATATTTATTAAGTAAACTGTTGAAAATAATAATATTGTTGGTACTCAAAACGAAATGGAAATTGTACAAGAAAAGATACTGAAACATTGCTTAAGTCTACTCGTGGTACATCGTAACTGCTAATTAAATTAAAATGTATTTGTACATGTAGATTATTGTGAGACTAATGGAAGTTGTTAAGAAGTTCTAGAAGATAGGAAAGGGATTTTTGAGAAAAGAGTACTTCAGGAGAATGAGGAAGTCAAAAGTGTAACATGTTACTAAGACAAAAAGTAAAACTTTAGTGGCAAAATTTCAGTTAGTGTGACTAGAGCTAAGGGAGATTTAAGGCATATGTGGTGCTTGATGGGTGTAAGAGGGTTGAAGATGCTATTTTAGTTTTACTAGATATTGTATTTTTAAACCATATACAAAAGGGATCAGTTTAAGAGGTTATGGGGAAGTGTTGAATGTTATGAAGTAACAGTGAAGGTAATACAAAAAACTGATATAAAATTAAGTGGTTGTGATAGGGAAAGTGAGAAGGTAAGAACTGGATTTAAGGCTGTGCTACATGCTTGTAATTTTAATTGTTTTAACCGAGAGATTGGAATGATTAAAGAAGTACTACTATAGAGTAGCAAGTATAGATAAAGTAGTATTCTGAGATTTTAACTGTAGCTTGGAAAGGAAAGTTAATAAAGTTTTAGATGATGATAAATGCAAAGAATTGCTAAAATGTAACCAACTGCATGTGAGGAAGGACAGATGGGGAACAAGTTTAAAATAGAAATCGATTATTTCTTGTTTTCAGAAGGTTTGGAAACAGTTGGTGTAAAATAAGTATAGCTCTATATTCTGCTAGTCTGACATTTGAGGCAACTTCTGGGGAAGGGAGAATTAACAAAGAGTGAGAGAACAATTATAGGATGAATATATTAATATGGCATCTTTTTATGACACCTGGATGAAATGGTGGAAAATATTTAAGAAAGAAATATGGGAAAGTGTGTATATGGAAGTAGAAAAATAATGACTCTAGGACAGAAAATAAACAATATATTGGTAGAAGAATTTGACCAGTTCATAGAGCAGAGGAGTTTAGGCTGTTTTAAGATAAAGGAAAATTGCGAACTCAAATAACAGACTTAATAAGTCATCAAAGTTGTTTTGTAAAAAAACATTATGTAGACAAAAATTCCTTTCCTTTTCAGAAAACAGGTTACATATTTTAATATAGAAAGTTAAATATGATGAGTGTAAAGAAAAAAAATTGGAAAATTTAGCATGGGGAAGAAATGGGGAAGAAATATGTAGAAAATGCCAATCTTGTGTTTATAAATATGTAAGAAAGATGTATGCTGAAAAATGAGAAAAAAACTGTAAAAATGAAGTTTGGAATTAAACATGAATTAGCAAAAAGACTAAAGCTGCAGCAAGAAGCACCATCATACATGGGTAAAATATTTAAGGTAGTAAGAGAGAGTAGTTCACAAGAAATAGATAGTATTGGGTGTTCCTTTTTTAAAAGGACGGAATGTGTTGTGCAGGTTGTGAATGAAAGATTTACTCATCGGATAAATGAGGAAGCCATTTCAGTTGGAATTATACGTTTGTGTGGGAGAAATAAAAATAAAATTTGGATTTTATGTTATGTACATACTAATTTGAATATTGTAAAATAGATTTGTTAATTTATTTAATGAATTGTAATAGGTCATGGCATTTATGGTGTAGGTAACAAAGCAAAGGGAATGTTGATAAAATAACTCACAGATGGCGTAATAAGGGAAAAAAGGCAAAACTGATATTACGTTGATTGTGTCTGTCATGACCAGGCATGGATTGTAGATGGATGAATGGATGGATGACCAAGCATGGAAAATTATGATGTTGGAGAAAAGGTTATGAAGAGGGTTTAAGACTATTTATGAAAGAATGTGGATGAAAGCTTTGATTTAATGAATATTTAAAGATAAAAACTGGATAAAAAGAAGTTTGACAAAGATGGCCTATGAGTGCTTATAGTCATTATGTTGATAAAGAATACAGCCACTGAGAATTGTGCTAACTATAAACAGCTAAGATAATTTATGGAAGAGGTTCACCCTCCACTAGATGCAAATTATACTGATTTAGTTTTGTTATAACGTTATTAACGTTAAAGAATGAGTTGAGTAGATAAAAAATGGTGGCCATTCAGTTAAGAATTGTAAGCTAAAATTAAGAAAAGAATAGAGTAAGGTTAAAACTGAAGGTGCATATTTTTCACAAATGGAAGCATTAGTATTATGGATATGGTGTGTAAAGAAAAAAATCTAAAAATGGATAACTAAAAGAACCTTTAATGGAAATAATGTGAAACACTTGGGGGAAAAATGTATATACTGGAAGATTGAGAATATGCTACCTTCACAAACAAACTCCTGAGAGGGAGTTTTAAAATGGCAAAAAAAAAAAGTTTGGGGTTAAGTTCAGTAGTTCATATATACCCAAGAGCTGAAAAGAATGGTTCTAAAGGTGTTATGGATGGGTTTTATTGGATAGTGATTATTTCGGACATGGAAGAAAACAAAAGCTGTAAGTGAGAAGCATCAAAAATTTAAACAAACATAGTAATTTTGTGATTTCTGTAGAGGTTAGTAACGAATAGCTGTAGTTAAAAGCACAGATTTGAGTGTGTGGGAAGAAAGATGATATGTGGTTTTGTCAGATTCCCAATCTTTGGGGAGAAGGGGAGAGAGTACATTTATTCTCTGTGCTTGTTCCTGCAGTGGAGTCTCTGAAGATCAGTCATTATGTGGGAGTACATGTTTTGAGGGAGGTTGAGCAGTCTTGGGAGTTGCATCACCTGTAGAAGTAAGTGAGAGGCTGTCACTGACACCCCTGTGCACAACAAATCCTGGCATTTTATGGGATTAGGGAGTCAAAGTGTAAAAATTTCAAACCATCCCTAACTCCTGCCTTAAATGATGTTGAGTGTCATCTTATCCTTGCCATGATGATGGGGCTTGGATGGACCAATTTTCTGAGAAAGGAATGAATGAATGATGAGCAGGGAGCAGGGCAAAAAAAAAGAGTGAAAAAGCAAATGCTGAATAAGAGATTTGAAGAAAAAATAGTACTTTTTGTGATGTAAAAGAAAATATTAAATGTGTTTTCAAAATGTAAAACAGTTTAAAGATTTTTGGAAAAAGGTAATGAATGTCTTTAAGAATGAACATCTACATGAGATAAATATGGATTCATTGTTGTCTAAACTACATAATGCAAATTAAAAACAGAAATTAAGAAAGTTTGCATGTTTGTGGTGTATATTGAAGGGATAGTGTGAAAGGAATGTAATGAACTGAATAATAGATAATTTGTGAGTAAAATTTTAATAAAAACAGTGGGGTGAAGAGAAGAAATTAAGAAAGTTTACATGTTTGTGGTATATATTGAAGGGATATTGTGAAAGGAATGTAATAAACTGAATAATAGATTGTGAGTAAAATTGTAATAAAAACAGTGGGGGTGAAGAGAAAGAAGTTAAGACTGTAAGTAATGTATATGATATTAGAAATATGTAAACCTTGTTAAATGTGTTTGTTTGTGTCTTTCGGCTTTTCCCGGTTAGGGGTCACCACAGCGGAACTCTGGTCCGCTAATGATTGGTAGTGGATTTTTACTTACCAGGTTACCAGCCCTAATGCACAACCTTCAACGAAGGCACGCCCCATTCACGTATGCCTCCACACAGAAGACGCTGAGAATCGAACGGGACAACGTCTTGCTATGAGGAGACAATGCAAATACTCTTATGGCCTTCAGGAAATGTCATACTTCTTAACATACAACCCATACAGATAGGACCTTGATTTTAATATTTCCTGTAAAGGATGACCCTTCAGAAATACAGGACCCCCCCACAAAGTGCAATGCAGGATCAGTATTAGAATATGAATCCATATACCTGGTGTGTAGAAAGTACTGACAACCTTCTGATCTAGCACAAAAGACAGCATATGTATATTTTAAATTTGTTAGTTATGCAAATCTCATTCTGGGCTGCAGTATCAAAACTTTTTTTTTATTTAGTGTATCCTATATTTTGAGGGATTCTAGAATGCAGGTTGTGTAATCTGGTTGTTTTAAGCATCTTTCCTTCTAGTCCATTGCACAGAGTTTATGATGATCTTTGTTGTAGTCTCGTGGTTTTTTTTATTCATATTCTGTAATGTAGAGTGGAACTACCAGAATGTATTCCATAACAGGAGGTTGTCTCCTCTGCCAGTTTCTCTGGTTTACAAGATTCCTTTCCTACGTTGCTTTTAGCTGGTTTGTTTCTTTGCCTCCTTAATCTTTTTGTGCAATTTCTTTTAGTGATCACTGGAAATTCTTTTAACCAGTAATCAGTCAGTGCTGTCTGTTTTAACACATTCTTTCGGATTTACTTGTGTTTGTTTTATCCTTCAGAACTATATTGTCTTGGTGCCTTCTGCTTTACCTCATAACCAGAACTGGACTAGAAAAGTATGGATTGGGGAACATGGCAGAAATGCATCAGTGGGGTTGGTAAAGTACAAAAATAACAGCATTTAAGGGAAATATGCACCCAGGGAAGATACCATTTGATTTTTGGGGTTAAGGTAGTCTAACAGAGAAATTTTCCAGACATTGATTGCAAAAGCAATAAATTAAAACAGCTTTACTTGACTTGGGAAAGTTTACTTAAGCTAGGGGAGTTTTATGGGTGCAGCAAGAATTAGGATATTATTATAGAATTTCTGGCTTAACCTACTAGGTAGGGAAGTGGGCCACCTGGTGTATGTTTGTGTGGTGAGGGGTTGCACACAGCCTAATCCCCTTTCTGAACAGGACAGCTATTAATAACCAAACTGTGTTTGTAGTTGTTTTCCACTGTTTTGCCCCATTTTACCTTAGTTGCCTGATAGAGACCACTCACTTTCTAAGACTATATGCCTTCACTCTCATACAATTAAAGGTTCTACTAATTTAATCCTTAATGCTCATAAAATAAATTATAATTTTGCTTACCCAGCACTGCACTAATGGGTCTTAGTTCATAGCAGTGTCTGTATGCCTGTCCTGGCACTTTACAGGCATTGGTGATGGGTATAGTAGCCATATTGGTGTTTTACACTGTCCTTGTAATGGAAGGGCATCAAAGTACATTTGCAACTTGTTCTTCGTGTAGTTTAATTATGTTTTTGTTTTTATTATTTTTTTGTTTAATCCACAGGACAAGATAAAAACAACTTTAACATCTCTAGAATCCAAAGTGAAAGAATTTAAATACATGCAAAACCATCATGAGAAGGGAATTGGAGATATAAAAGTAAGTAAAGTGAATACTTTATTCCAAATGTCTTAGACATTTTGTGAGAAATGCATACAGCATCTGTTACACTTTTTGGTATTTGTCCTATTTGAAGCTAATTTTATTATATGTGATTTATTGGTTATCAGTGAGAAGAGTTTGAGAGAAACCTGTTGGCAGTACCTTTGTATTTTCTGTTGAGGTCTGAGTAGTGATGAAGAAAAGTGGAAATGTTCTTAATCTAAGATTCAGGAAGCTATACTGTTATATCTGGCAGCATCTTGTAAAAACAGTGCTTAAAGGTTGTTTTGTAATACTTTACTCGTATATGTGAAACTGATTTGTGCAGGCATTTGTTAACAGAATTATCAGCACAACCATGCAAGCTGTTGTCTTATGATAGTACGTGATGATAAAGAGTCTGTAATAAGTGTTTTACCCACTGTCCTGAAATGTTGTGCTCTCACTTTACAATGGTTATTTTAATCATAAATATCTTACTTTTTGAAATGATACCATTATTTAATTTACAGTCCATTTTAGTCCCATCTTTGTGCACCTGTAAATCCACAGCACTGTTTAATGACGTACTATATATACTTGCACTAGTGAATGGAGCAGGACTTTTGCAGTGCACAATACATATCTTATGATGATGTAAGTGTGGCAGACAGAAATGAGTTGATATGCAGGTGTTAAATACACAGGATGGTGCACATGTAATACAAGAAAAGAAAATATTGGTAAAATGTATGTACTATATCCCTAAATTTGTAAAAGTACCTATTCATTCCTTATACCTCCTTACTCTCCCTTCTTCACCACTTCCATTCTTCTGTCAGTTTCTCTCCCCTGGCTCCCTTTCTAAATATACCACAATCCTTTTTGCTCTGACTTCATATTGCAGTTCCTGATGATCTTCATGTTTCACCATTGCAGTCATTAAATTTGGGTACTCTACTTGCAGGTTGCCCTCAGTCGGCCTGATTAATGAAATCTTGGGTGCTGCGTCGTTTACTGTCCCTTGTTCCATGACGTCAGGTCGTCAGGGGTATAAAACATGCAACCGATGCCATTACACCAGTCTTTCTTGCCGTGCAGTGCCGGAAGCAGAAGCAGTTCGCAAGTTCGAGTTTCAGAACCGACGTCTTCAACTAAAAGTTAAGTACCCCGTTGGGGAAACTTTTTCTTGCTCCTTACTGATGTCAGCAAAAGTTAATAATTGCATTACTTGTGGAAAGCAAATATCTCATAAAGATTTTAATTCCTACTGTATTAGTTGCCTAGGCCCTGACCACGACGTACCTTGCTGTGGTTTTGTGCTTTAATCAGTGCACTATCCATCGTCTGTGTATTTTGCTTCTAAATATTTCAGTTCTCTAATTATCCAGAAATGTCGTTGGTTAGCCATCAGACTACTGGGATTCTGAAAAAAATGCAAAGATAAAGACAGAGACAGGCCGCCGAGGTCCAAAACTGCCAACGACACTTCTAAGCCAGTCGCCGGTTCGCCATTACTCACTGAGGTGCTTTTGCAGCCCCTGATACCCGCTACTACTAATTTGCAGGTCTCTACTGAGACCCATTCGGAGTCCGGTATGCCGTAAGATGCTTCAACTATGGAAGCCGTGGATGTCTTTACCTTGGATGGGTCTGAAGTCGCTGTGCAGGCACTGGCTTCTGAGGGTGTATTCAGGCCTACGTACTTGCATATTAAATCAACGCCTCCTTCATTACTAAGGCCTAAATCTCAATCCATGTCTAAAAAACCGACACCCAGGCCCCATGCTCAGGCCTCTATGCCTAAAAAACAAATGATAAGAATGGCTGAAGATCTAATAACTCTAATCAGGGGTAGCCAAACCCCCCACCTTCTAAGAGGCCTAGGACTGAGCTTGATTATGAATCTTCTGATCAGGATTCTGTTTTTTCTGACTACCTGGATTTGTCCTTACCTACTTATGAGGATTCTGATGCAGAGGATTCTATTCCCTCTGCTTCCCCACCTGAGGATTTTTCTTTTTGGGAAACCTTAGATACTCAAAGGGAGCATTTCCACTGGGAAAGCCAGGAATTTTCAGATTCAAAAAAGAGGCTTAGGGATTTCCTTCTCCTACCTCAACATAGGCCTTTGGCTATTCCTCCTTTACTAGACATTGTTGATGATGCTTTCTCGGAATCCAGTTTGGCCCCTGATTCCCTGCCTCCTGCACCCAGTAAACCTGACAGATACTACAGGGTCCCTGAATCCCACAAGTTCCAGAGACTATTTCACAGGGACCCAAGGGCAATAAGGCTTCTACTGCTTAAAATCCTACCCCTTCTGGTAGAGACTCCAGGGCATTGGATAGATGGGGTAAAAAGGTTAAACTTCAGCAACCTTGGCAATTGGAGCTTTAAACTGCCAATTTCATATGTTAAAATATCAGCAACATTTTATTGGACTGCTTAAACAGAAAATTATGTTGATTCCTGACTGTGGAAAATAAAGACTTACAGGATTTAATGCATTCTGCTGAACAAGTTGGAAAACATATTTTGCAATGTGGTTTTGATTCATTAGAGGCCTCTTGCAGGGCTGCTGTTACTGGGTCTGTGCTTGGAAGGCATGCTTGGCTTAAGGTGTAATCTTTGCCTGATCATGTTAAAGTTAAATTGTTGGATGCTCCTTTAAATCAGGACCGCCTCTTTGGCAACAAGGCTGAAGAAGTTCTTAAAAAGATGTAAGATAAATCAAAATCTATGCAAATTGTTAGATTTTTTACAAGTTCAGCCTCCTAGATTTAGTAGGCACTGGCCCTCTAAGAATTGGTCCTTTCCAGACCCTTCCAGGTCTTCTCAAGCCAAACCCCCAGACACAGCAAAATCCCCAGGTTTCAGTCCCAGGGGACTCGCAGAACTAAGCAGTGGGGGGCCTCCACTTCCAAGTCTGGGAATAATAAGACTTCCCCCCTATGGTAAACTATCTCAATGACTTCCTTTTTAAAATTTCCAAGCACTTATCAACTGACTGCCCCTTTGGGGGAAAGATTGCTCTTCATGCAAAGAACTGGGAACTCATTACCCAGGACAAATGGGTTTTAAATATAGTGTCCAGGGATACAGATTTCACTTCCACACATTGCCAACACCAAGCAGATGGCTGGACCTACCCCCAAATCAGTAGGCAGAGACCCCAAAATAAGTACTTTCTCTCTTAAGCATGGGGGTTGTTCAACTGGTACCAGAAGAGGAAAAGACAAATCGTGGCATCCTATCCTGGACCTGTCTACTCTAAACACCTTTATGGAGAGTCCAAAATTCAAGATGCTGACTCTTCACCAATTACTTCCTATGCTAGGCAAAGATGCCTGGTTGGCAACACTAGATTTAAAAGGAGCATACTTGCACATCCCAATCAGGGAATCTTGCAGAAGATACCTACACTTCAAAGCAGGCTACACGCTACACGCACTATCAGTTCTCTGCACTGCTCTTTGGCTTATCTACTGCGTCCAGGGTATTCACAAGGTGCCTAGCTCCAGTGATTGCATTTTGCAGGCAAAGAAGTATTCAGATATACCCATACCTGGACGATTGTCTAATTCAGGCAGAAAGCCAGGACATACTTTTGAATCATCTGGCCTTTGTAAAAAGGGTTCTAAGTTGTCTCCTGCATTCTTCTAATTCTATATGCAAGACTGCATATGAGGAAACTACAGTGGTATCTAAAAAAGCTTGTGGTGTCAACATTCTCACAGCCTAGAAACAATGATTCCTATGATACCTTGCCTACGCTTATAGTTCCTTTGAGCAGAAGCCTGCCACCAAAAGAAGGGACTACCTTTCACACCACCCCCTGCTGCCCAAACCCTAACAAAAGATGCATCAGACTATGCATTGGGGGCTCACCTGGCAGGGAAGTGCATTCAGGGCAAATGGAAAACAAGTCAAAAGCACCTGCATATCAATACAAAAGAAATGTTAGCTGTACAGAATGCTCTGACAGCCTTCAAGGACTACATTCTTCAGGACAACTAATGGAAGACTTAACACCACAGCTATGTGGTACATAAGCAGGGGGCTACGCATTCTTACCCCCTCTGCAGACTAACCATGGCATTGTAGAACACAGCCTTGAGATACCGTGTGTGCCTACAAGCTCAATTCCTGCCAGGAAAATTAAATACACTGGCAGACGGACTAAGCAGAAACCTCATGGACCCACACAAGTGGAAACTGGAGCCAAGGATTTTCAGCATGTTGACAAGCGAATGGGGAGCCCAGATATAGACCTGTTTGCCTCTCCCCAGAACTACCAATTGGACACATTTTGCACAAGGACTCCCCACAAACAAGCCTAGAAAGTGGATGCTCTGTCCTTCAGCTAGAAAAACCTATCAGTCTATGCCTTCCCCCTCTGTCTGTGCTCTCCAAAGTACTACTAAGTCAAACAGGACAAACCAAGGATGATTTTGATTGCTCCAGACTGGCTGTGCCAACACTGGTACCCTCTCCTGTGCAGTGTGTCATGGTTATCTCCATGGCACCTGCCTCAGACTCCTTCCCTGCTGTCTCAGCGGGAGAACCAGATTCTGCACCCTCAGCTTCCAACACTGAACCTTGCAGCCTGGCTAATTACTCTTTACCATCACTCAGCAAACCTGTGATGGATGTCATCTTGGAGGTGAGGAGGCCTAGTAGTAGAAAATCTTATGATGAAAAATGGAAAAGATTCTGTTCCTGGAACCAATCTCAAGGGATGAGCACAGCAGCACCCAATTTACCTCAGATTTTACAATACTTAACTGAGATGCTTCACAAGGGCCTGTCTTTTTCCTCCATTAAATTCCACGCCTCAACCATTTCAGCTCATTATAACACAGAACCTGCCCTCTTCTCTCATCCACTGCTGAAGCAGTTCCTCAGAGGGGCAAAAATTTGAGACCACCCAGGAGAGCTCCAACCCCAGCCTGGGACCTTAACTTTGTCCTGGAGAAACTCACTCTACCTTATTTTGAGCCAGCTGCTACTGCAGACTTAAAATTTCTTTCTTGGAAAACAGCTTTCCTTTTAGCAATCACTTCATCTAGAAGGGTATCTGAATTACAGGCCCTTATGGCAGTGGAGTCTTTCATCATCTTTCATGCGGACAGGGTGTCACTCAGAACCAATCCATCCTTCATGCCCAAGGTGGTATCCAGTGTGGCTCTTAATCAGTCCATTCATTTGCCAACCTTCTTTCTCAGTCTGCAGAACAAAGGGGAATGGATACTGCATTCCTTAGATGTGCACAGACAACTTAGATTCTACTTGGACTGGACTAAACCTCAAAGGAAATCTGAACAAGTGCTGGTAGCATTTGCTGCAGGAGCAGAGGGGAAGGCTATTTCAAAACGAACCATTTCTAAATGGATAAGCCATTGCATTCATTTTTGCTATAAGCACCATGGAAAACCAATCCCCCAGAGGATCAGACATCACTCCACCAGGGCTGCATCTATTTCTACAGCCATTCTGAGGCGTTCCTATCAGGGACATCCTAGAAGCTGCTACCTGGAGTTCAGTACATACTTTCACCAAGCATTATCATTTGCCAATTTTCTCTAAATCCAGAGCTGGCTTCACCACTGCTGTCTTGCAGGGCCTTATAGCTGGCCCTAATGCTCTCTAAACTCCTCCTCCCAACCATAGCTTTGGGAATCTACCCAAATGTAATGACTGCAACAGTGAAACACGAAGAACATAGTACAGTTGTGTACACTTACCATAAATGTAGATGTTCAAGTGTATTCACTGTTGCAGTCCTGGTTACCCTCCCTCCTACCCCCTAACTTCCTTTGGCTATACCTCTACTTTCCTTTACTATGCTTAAAAGCCTTTTTGTGTATTTGCTTTTTTGTTGGAGGTATGTCTTTGTGCTTTTATGTTTAATTGCTTCCCATTAGAGGGGCACCTGACATCTGGGGCAAGAAAAACTGATATAATGGCATCGGCTGCAATGTTTTATACCCGTGACGACCTGACGTCATGGAAGAAGGGACAGCAACCGATGCAGGACCCAAGACTTTGTTAATCAGGCTGACTGAGGGCAACCTGCAAGTAGATCAGGCCAACTGAGGGCAACCTGCAAGCAGATTACCCAAATGTAATGACTGCAACAGTGAATACACTCGAATGTCTGCATTTATGGTAAGTGTACACAACTGTACTTTTGTATTATATTAACTTAGCTTTAGCCAATTTATAATGAAATTAAACTTCCTCTGAATATTAAATCATTGTCATATATGTTCTTAGCCAATGTTTCCATATTGTGTCTAATTTGGTATAATTATTTCATTATTTAAACTGTAGGTGTTTTTGTATTTGTGTAAAATGTGGCTCTAGGTGATTCGGTCATGTTGACTGTTGCCAAAAATGGGCATGGGTAGTAACCGGTGATAAGTGGGATGAGGACCTCTCCTATTCTGACCCATGCCAGGGACCCTTGATAATGCTGGGAGGGGGTATATGTGCCCTTCTTCACCAGTGTCTACCTGCCATAAAGCCCAGAAGCCCTAGGTCAATAAGCTACTGGCTGGCCAGTGTCTAGTTGCCCAGCCTGGGTTACTTGGGATAGCACTGTTGAGCAAAAGCTGAACGTGAAACCAACCAACCTGCCAAACATGAACTGAGAATTGCTATGGTTAATGTAGGTTCACTGACAGGATGCAGCTTGGAAGTGGATGACATGATGATACAGAGGAGGCTGGACATCCTATGTATCCAAGAGAAGAGATAGAAGGGGAGTGCACCAGAGCCACTTGGTTTGGGATCTAGAGTCTACTACACTGGTGGAGGGCAGGCTAGAAATGTTGTAGGAATTGTGGTGAGCGAGAGCCTTCAGAAGGCAGTAAGGGATATCATCAGAATTAATGACAAGACTCTTGGCAGTCAGACTCCAGTGTAATGATTGGGCAGTATTCATAATCTCAGCCTATGCCCCACAGCAGGGTTGTGATAGTGAGGAAAAGAGTGCATTCAGAAAGCAGTTGCAAGGCCTACTAGATAAAGCAGGACAACATGAATTGGTGTGGATAATGGGTGACTTTTTTGCACATATAAGGACAGACAGAACAGGATATGAGGACTGCCTAGGTCCACATGGGTGGGGGCAACAGGAATAAAGAAGCCATTCTAGGCAAATGACTTGATAGTAGCCAACACATGGTTCAGAAAGAGAGACAGTCACAAGATCACATACAAGAGTAGTCAACATGCAACTCGGGTAGACTTCTTCCTAGTAAGGAAAAGGCACTTGGGTAGAAGCAATGTTTGCAAAGTCAACCCCAGTGAAACAGTTCGCCCACAGCAAAATCCACTAGTTGCCACAGTCGGCTGCAAGCAGTGGTCAAAGAAGGCTCTAAGGTCAACAGAGACCAGGCTGAAGACCTGGAAATTAACTGGAAAAAAAGTACAACAGTTCACGGAATTACTCAGGGCTCTAGCACCCCAAGAGGAGGAGGAAATAGGTGGAGTTGAAGAAGAATGGCAGCACCTAAAAACAGCATGTGTTAGGACTACAGGAAAAATATTTGGCCGATCCAGGTTTGGAAATAAGATACATAAGGATAACTGGTGGTGAAATGCAGAAGAACAGGAAGTCATCAAAAGAAAGAAGGAGTGTAGGAAGAAGTGTGAGATAGAAAAGACTGACCAGGCTAAAGAAAGAGGTTGCAATAGCAAAGAATAGGGCATCAGAGGCACTGTATCAACTTCTGGAAAGTGACTCAGTTTGTGGCAGAAAGAAACAATATCAGGTTGCAAGGCAAAGACAGAAAGATAAAGAAGATAGTCAGACACCCTTCATAAGGGATGCCAGCAATAACCTGCTCACCAGTCCAGTGGACATCAAAAGCAGATGGAAGGAGTATTTCTAGCAGCTTCTGAATGAAGAAAACCCCACAGAAGCTGTACTGCTCCAGAAACAGCCTACAATGAGAAGAAGAGGCACCCACCCTAGAAGAAGTAAGAACAGCACTAAGGAAGATGAAATAAGGGAAAGCAGCAGGCTCAGCTGAGGTCACAGTAGATGTGATAAAGATGCTGGGTGAGATAGGGGAGAAATGGCTCCTGAGGGTACTAATAGCAGTATGGAGAGAAAGGCGTATCCCAGATGACTGGAGAATAAGCATACTCATGCCAGTGAACAAGAACAAAGGGAACATCCACAACTGTGGGCAGTACAGAGGTATCAAACTCGGATCACATTGCATGAAAGTTCTGGAGAGGGTGATTGATAAACTGATAGGCAGAATAGTAAAATGTAAGATGGGAGATGAGTAGTTTGGATTCAGGTCAGGATGCAGCACAATTGACCCGATGTTTGCATTGAGACAGATACCTGAGAAGAAGCTAGAGAGTCCAACTGGGCATTCCTAGACTTGTAGAAAGCATATGACAAGGTCCCAAGAAAGCTGGGCAGTACTACGGTGGTTTGAAGTTCCAGAAGCATTGGTAGAATAAGTGCAGGCTATGTACAAGGACCCAATGACTCCAGTACAAACAGTGTTTGACCTCACTGAGGGTTTCCCAGTGGGAGTGGGTATACATCATGGTTCAACTATGAGTCCACTACTGTAAATACTGGTGATGGACTACATTAGTAAACAGGTTGGATGGGATGGATCAAGAAAGCTGCTGTATGCAGATGAGGTGGCAGTACAGGCAGACTCTGAGCTAGAACTTCAGCAAAGGATAGGCGAATGGAATGCAAATCTGAAGGCACATGGGAAGATATGAAGCCTAGATAAGACCGTAGTAGTGGCAGCAAATTGGGGAAATCAGAAGAAGCTGAGAATAGAGATAGAAGGAAAGATAGTGGAACAGGTAAACAGCTTCAGGTGTCTGGGAGAGGTAGTTGAGGAGAAAGGTAGTCTGAATGAAGAGGTCAAAGCTAGAATCAGAGGGGCTGCAGCCAACTGGCACAGAGTATCAGGTGTAGTCTATGACAGAAGAATGCCAAAGAAGCTGAAAGGTAAGGTGTACAAGACAGTGATGTGACCAGTACCAGACTACTGTATGGTATGGAAACCTGGGCAGTAAAGGCAGAGCAGATGAAGAAGCTAGAGGTAATGGAAATGAAGTGTCTTAGAAGGGTGGTAGGATGCACATTGTGGGACAGGCGAAGAAATGAGGACATAAGAGCAGAAGCTAAAATAGCTCCAATTGCAGAAAAGATCAAAGAGAACAGATTACGGTGGTTTGGGCACATGGGTAGAAAATCAGAAGACAATCTGGTGAGGAAGATTTGGGACAGTCAGGAAGAAGGTAAGAGGAAGCGAGGATGTCCAGCAAAGAGGTGGATGGATTGTATGAAAGAAGATCTGTGACAGTCAGGCACGAGTAAGGCAGGAGTGTGGCACTGAATCAAGAGAGATGGCGACAGTTAACACGATACTCTGACCCCATGTAGAAAAATGGGGAAAAAGGGGGCTGATGATGATGATGATGTTTTTGAAGATTGTAAAATTATTGTTCTTAAAATGTTTTGTAGTATTTTGGAGCTTTTTCTCCCCAGGCCTCTGGTGAATATGGGCTCATACAAAGTCAGAGTTTTCCAGTAATCAAATATCAATTAATAAAACAGCATTTGAAATGGTTTAAAAGGAGGTTGATATATTAAATGCATGTTAAATAGATTTTGTGATTTAATGGCAAAGAAAATTATGTTTTTGATAGTGGCACTGATCCATGTTTCAATGCAATTACAAAACTCATTTGTAGGATTTATCAAGTTTAAACTCCCAAATAAATTTTACTGCACATTAGTGACAGTAAAGACCTGCCATTATGTAATTCAAATCTGGTTCCAACTCCATAGTTCTACACAAGTCATTCTATACAACAGATATGTGTATTGCAAACCCACAGGCCTCCACAAGCCATTCTGCTTCATAGATTTCCTCTTAGAGCCTCACAAGCTGTTAAGCATTATAGATATATTCCTTTGCTGTAGGCCCACGTGAGCCATTTTGCATTACAGATCTGCTCACCAACCCACAGAAACACAAAATAAAATTTTCATTATGGCTCTTCCTCATAGCTGACACCCATAAAAGTGCACAAGGTATTTTGCATCACTGCTGTAAATTATCAGACCCTAAAAAGTGTTTGTGGGTGTGAAATACAGATATATATGCATTCTTATAATTTTATCAAAAACTCAAAATATTGAAAATTTATTTAATGTAGGGAGCAAGCCCCCCTAAAACATTCTTCTAATCATATATATATCAACTCTGCAATCACACAATAGTGGGGAAAAGGCATGATTTTCATTCTGACTGCTGCAGTAGCCTATGGTTTGGCTCCTCCCAAAGATGCAACTAGTTGGCTTTTAGAAGCTATCATCCCTACACCCGCTGTCATTCTTGCTGCCCATAGGCTGATCCCATTTTAGAAGGTTAGTGTATAAACAGCCAGAGTGGCTAAAAATCTGCAGAACTTTCTTGCCACCTCAGTGAATAAAATCTGAGAGGCTTCACAGTAAACGGTTAACTACAGGCTTAATTTCTTTCAGATAAGTTCCCATAGGAGAAACTTTCCACACAAAATATTTTTGATGTATTTCCTATTTTCTGAAAAATGCTGGCAATTTTATTAATATCATAAGTTTCTTGTGAGGAACTGTAGAACAGGGCTTCTTATTGAATGCCGGGACTGTAAGTGCAAGGATTTTAGTCTTAGAAATTGATTTTATTTACTTGAGTGTTTTGGTGCTTCTGTACGCTTCATTCATTATTATACTGTTTGAGTTATTTTGCCTGAAGGTGCTGTATTTAAGGACTTAAAATTCATTTATTTTCCTGAAATACATTTCATGTTGATGTTTGAGTACAATTGAGTAACCTTTGGGGCATTTTTTTCTTAATTTGTTTTCTCTCCCCCATAATGTGGTATGTAAAGTAGGGGGACACCAGGCCATACCCCTGTGCTGGCTGATGGTGATACCTTGGGAGTTAGCTTCTTGTATACTATAAGAGCAGATCATAGTGGTAGACAAGCTAAGCAGATCCAATGCATAGGTCTTCCAGGAGTTTCCCAGATGTGGGGGACATGTAGATCTGTTCACCTCCTTCCAGGACAGACAGCTAAACAGACCCCCCCCCCCCGCAAGCAGACCTGGAAAACATGTGTTCTTTCATTCCCATAGTTGGGGGGGGTTCCTTTATGCATTTGTCTTCTTTCTAAGGTTCTCCTTTTTGCTCCCTTCATGTGGAGGAAACCCCCAACATCACCCAGACTTGTATATACCACCTCAGAGATCACCATGCCTCTGGGAAAAGGGAATATTCCAAGAAATGGCATCACAGACTTAACACATACAAGTCCAATCTTTTGGCCATTCGGTCTGTGTTTCAGGCCTCGCTCTAAGGGGTCATGGCATTTCAAGTGGTTAGCAGAAAGGCTGCTACTTGAAAATCATATATTGGCACTTGGAAGAGATTTTTGAGTTGGTGCATAGCCAATATCCAGAGAGCCAGCAAGGATTTTGGACAACTGATGTGAGTCCTATGCCGATTTCCATAGAGAGCGGGTCCCTCCGTGCAGAAATCCCTCTTTTATGTCCAAGATGGTCTCAAAGTTCACATTGAATCAAATCATGAATCTCCCTGTTTTCTCCCTTGTTTTTGGTTCTACATAGAAAATTCTGTAAACTCTGGATGTGCATAGCCAACTTGGGTGGTGTCTTGACAGAACTAACTCCTTTAGAAAAGCTAACCAACTCTTTTGTTTCCTTTTTTGGGAATAAGAAGAGTCACCCCATATTTAAACAGACTGTTTATAGATGGTTGGCCTCTGCTGTTGTTTTTATTTATTTATTTTTTTTATATATTATTATTCCCACTATGTATTCCAGGCAATGTTAAGGTACATTCTACTAGAGTCTTAGCTTTCACAATGGCATACTGGAATGAGGTGGACTCTAGATGTATTCTAGAGGCAGCAACTTGGTCCTTCATACATACATTTGCAAAGTTCTACAAGCTGGATTCCTTTTCCAGGTCCACAGATGCATTTGCTAGGACCATTCTTCAGGGACTCCTTTACCATTATCTTTCCTCCTCCCAGTTATATAAGCTGTCTAGTCTACCCATAGGTTAGTCTGAGTAATGGGCATAGTACAGTTCTGTAGACATTTGAATTCTTCACTGCTGCATTAATTGCACCCACACACCATACACTTTCATTGTGGGTTGTGTGTATGTATATTGTGCACTCACACGTGTGTGTGAGTATTTATTTTATATATTTTTTAACGGTTGCCCAGGAGGACTTCCCATTTTTCTTTAGGGGTCATGAAAGTCCTGAAGATTTTCAGTTACTCTGGCTGTTTGTATAGCTTTCCAAAAGGGCTTAGCTGATAATCAGCCAAAGTGACAGGGAGGGGGACAAAAGCTTGCCAGTTGTATCCTTAGCAGGATAAATCCGAAAGGCTACTGCAGCAGTGGAGAATTTGAATATCTACGGTTGTAGGTAAGTGCAAATTACACAACTATGCTTTCACTGTTTCCAGTATTTACGTACACGCATCTGACCCATATATTTGTAGAAGGAGTTCTGTGTCATCCGTTTGCTCCTCAGTCTTACATTTTGTATCGGCTCTGTTTTTCAATCCAAATGGGTGCTGTATTGTCATAGACCTGATATTCAGTATATTTGTATGTAACATTCTCTTATCCCAATGCTGTTATCGGGTCTATATCAGAACATCGAAGTTTTAAAACTTCAAATGTTCTAATATGGAACCATTTTGAGTGAACGCTAAAAATAGCGAAGCTGCAGAACACCGAATTCTTTCCTAGAGAGAGAATTCGGTTGGCCGGTTCTGTGGCTTCGCTATTTTCAGCTCTGTGGTGGAAATTTACGAGTTGGGTTCAGGTAAGTGTGCAATTTGTGTGGTTGTTAGGATTAGGGCATGGGTTAGGTGTGTTAGGGCGTGGGTTAGGTGAATTAGGGTTGGGGTGGGTTAAATGAGTTAGGGTTAGGGAGTGGGTTAGGTGAGTAAGCGATAGTTACTGACCTTAGGGTTAGGGTTTGGGTTAAGGTAAGTGGATAGATTAGTGTCTGTGTAGTTCAGTGTAGGGTTAGTTGTAGGATTTGAAGTGTATATTGTGTATTGATGTTTTTTAGGTGTGCTTGTGTTGTGTGTGTGTTTCGGAATAGCAAATTTTTTCCCCAAGGAAACAATTTGCTGTTCTGAATGTTCGATATTATGTGGTTTAGATATTTTAGGTTCGATGAAATAGCGTTCGCTGTTTTCATCTTTCGATAATGTGATATAAACGCCTATTATCCATCCACATGGACCTACACTAGTTATTCTGTTATACATGTATTATTCACCTGGACTCACCTGCACCATCTTGTGTGACAGGTGTGGCCTTCATCATTATAGATGCATTTAAATTATTGTACATTACTGATCTGTTTCTTAACTGCATAGATGGACATGAGTCCATCTGTATCTCCAGTAGATTTCCCTTAACAGTCTAGTCTTACAAGATCCATTCTGCTTCCCAGATGCATTCTCCAATGCCACATATTTTAAGTGTCATTCTCTGTCACATGACAGCTTCAAGACTTCAAACACTGATGACATACTGGCTCAGTACAGACTTTGTAGACATTTTAGGAGTAGTAACCCTTGCAGGATATTGAGTGAATGGTAGCACAGTTATTTCAGTGATGTTTGTGCAGATTTTTCACATTGTGCAGGTGAGCTTTGGATTTACCAGCCTCGTGTAGTCCTTTCCAAACCTAGTATGTACTACAAGAGACCGCAGTCTTACAGATAGAGCTAGGTTTTCAATTCCACCTTGACCTGGGTCAAGCATCTGCTTCTGCTATGCTGAAGGGCTGTTGGTTGTCATGTGCCCTAAGAGGTGGTTGTTTCATTGTAGACCTTATTGGCTGTAAAGCTGTTTTATGAGAGAACATTAAATGGTAGCCAATTAATCAACTGTTTTTCTCTTTTCTTTACTACATCCCTCTCTTTCAGACTTTGCATACCTAAATATGCTTCCATCAGTCTGCAGTTACTCTTGTATGTTTGGAGGTGTCATCTTTATACCTGATACATACCCCAGTACCTCACCTCCAGAAAGGAGAACATTTTAGATGGTAGCCTCCTCCTCTTAGCTTAGTGTACCTCTCAGCTGTTTAGAATTTCAGAGCAAGTCCAAAATTTTTCCTCATATTTTTGGTCTGTTTCCCATCAAATTTATGGTTTTCTGACAAATTATTGAGGACAGATGTGTTTAGTTCAGATTTCAAATACTTCAGAAAGTGCATGCTAAGGCAAATGTTTGTTTTGTAAGAGCAATATTTAAAATCTTACTCTGATTTTTGGGTCTTTGTCCCCTCATTATTTCTGGCTTTATCCAGACTTCTTGTACAAGAAAGTTGAAAGGTATGAGAACAGTGCATTCCCAGATCACCAGTGTTGGGGATGGATGCCTTTACCATGTAATGGATGAGCTGCCATTTGTTCATTTTATTTAAGGGAAATGCAGGAATACAACTTATGCTGCACTGCAGAGCTATTTGTTTTACTTAGTTTGCTTTATTCTTATGTTTCCTAGGAAGATGTTTTTAATTTGGAGAAATACATTAAACAACAATTTGCAGAATTGCACCAGTTTCTCCTAGACAAGGAACAACAACTCATCCAGCAGCTGAAGAGTGATGAAGCAAATACTCTAAAACGGATGGAAGGAAATCTCGAGTGCATTAAACAAGAGATCGTTACCTACCTTGTGACAGACTCTGATGGCAACTTGGAGGACAAGATTAAAGAAGAGGACAGCCTGAAAATAATGGAAGAAAATGTTAAATCTGTTGAAAATGATGCTGTGGCCATTAAGGGCATTAGTCACAGCAACATGGAGATCAGACAACCGGAACCTGTTGGTTTGCTAACAGTAAGCATGTTTTTTTATTTCTGCTTTTTTTGTTTTGTTTTGTTTTAGAAAGTGGAATAATGTGACAGCTGAGATAAACATTATTGATTATTTTTAATAATTTCTTGAGTTTTTTGGCCAGTCAGAGCCCATTCTCAATGGAGGTTTAAAGAGATAAGCTCCAGTGTACAACGCAAAAGTTCCAAAAATAGGTGAAAATTAGTGATGCAGTTCTATATTGGATTTTTTTATCACTCTTTAGTGATGTAACAATAAATAACACTTTTCAATCAGTAGTAAATTGTCTGTTGGAGAAAACAAGTAGCTTTGTTGTCAGGCGTGCAGACTGGAGAAATCTTGCTTGGAAAATGATACCTTCTAATACAACTGTCAATACCGGGAAACGTATGCAGACACTGTATCAGTACTGATTTGCTATAGTGTCAGTTACTATTCTAAGCTGAAATGGACCTAGAATAAGGTTAAGAATTACCATGAATAGTGAGAGTATGAGCTACACTTGAGTGGGTTGCACTTTGGATGGTGGGGAGCAGTTACAGTTAAAAGTTTATAAAGGAACTTGTTTTTATTTTGTGATGAAGCAGGAGGTTGTTCCATGCCTTGAAGTGGTGATGAAGAAATGCGAGTGACCGTGGTGGTTCTTTCAGTGCTGGGTTGCAGAGAGGTTTCAAGTTCTGAGGAAGCGAGATGGGCATTTGTCAGATTTGTGCAAGGTGGAATGGGATACCCTAAAGGTTGTGTACATTTTTTTTTTCCTCCTCAAATTCAAACAAATAATTAGTCATTCTGAGGTAAGCAATGGTATATTGTAAGGGAGTGGTTAGATACAAAAGAGGAGCTCCATGGTGATCCCCCTTAAGTTTACCAAAAGGGAGCAGTTTAGGTTAGTAGATTAATGAACAGTAGAATATTGATAACGGCACTGAGTCTAGATTTTGGTGTTGGGAAGTTTTTGATACAGTAAGGGAAGACAAATTTAGCATTGAATTTGCATATAGCTGTGTTAATGTGGTGGTCAAATTTGAGTTGAGATGAAGATGAACACCTAGCAGTTTGAAGGTGGAGACTATTTTCAGTTTGGTATGAATATTATCTTAGTTTGTAGAGCCATGGCAGTGGAGATTGAGGTTTGTCGGCCAGCATGGAAGAGTTGCTAATCCAGTTTTGAACTTAGGTTTTTATGCATCACAGAGTGCATTATTATTATTATTGTAGTGCTATGGAATGTAAAACACAGACGATATCTGCATATTGTATGCATTTAGCTGGATGGCAGAATTTGAGTATGTCTGTGACAGATGTGATACACAAAGTAGTAGCAAAGGACAAAGCTTTGGGCACACCTAGTTGTACAGGCCAGAAGAGTGAAATTTGGGTATGTAATCTGAATGCAGTTGGTGAAGTAGCTTTTTTACCAGTTTAGGGTCAGGTAAATGTAAATATAAGGAGGTTATGGCTGTACATGTTGAAGGCTTTTGTTAACTCTGTAACAACGACACGCATTAAGCTGCTGTCATTAAGTTGTACTTTAACTTGATACAAGAAGATAAGAGATGCTGTATTTAATAGCATGACCAGGGCAAAAGCCATGCTGACAGACTGAGAAGTGTTGTAGTAAGGTGTTTTAGTAAATGATGCTGTGTACATGTTTTAATAATTTTTGAAAGGACTGTAGTAGGTTGGTATTGATGAAGCTTTGTTGAGGGGCCTCCTTTATGCAATGGCTCTTTTTCCATTAAAAAAATATTTTAATGTCCATTTCTAAAGGAAAATGAAAAAAAATAACAAGAAGTGCAACTCAGATAGACTTTTATTACTTTTCTTAATTTAAGTCCAATGGGCAATATAGGTACACTATCGAGTTCATCCCTTAAACCTGGATAACTCCGGCACTGAATTAACTTTCCATTTCCCGGGTATGAAACACTTTATCACTGAAGCTAAACAGTTTGCTTCCATCCATCCTGAGGGAATATTTCTAATTTTGTCAAACAACAATGCAGTATAGGTAAAGTTGATGCAGTGGGGGTAAATTTTAAAATTTCTTTGTACAG
Organism: Protopterus annectens; assembly: GCF_019279795.1. Lineage (NCBI taxonomy): Eukaryota > Metazoa > Chordata > Ceratodontiformes > Protopteridae > Protopterus > Protopterus annectens. The sequence continues at coordinate 1,677,199,763 of NC_056744.1, read as the reverse complement.
TTGTGTTTATCCGTTTTATATGTATCCTTAGAACTGCCCTCAGATTTTTTTGTTTTTATATCAGTGTGCATTAATGCTGCATCATAACTTAAACATCATACAGAATATCAGAGTTGGTAGAGCAATGAATTATGTATAAAAACTTGTACTGAACTGATGCATTCCTAACAGAGTCATGAATATTACAAATGTTATTTAATATTCTCTACCACTTAGATTTTAAAGCAATCTGTCATTTTATTTTACCAGGTTAACTAGAACTAAAATGTATCTTGTGAGACCATTTGTATGTGATGGATGTTTCTTTTTAGCTAGAATGTCTCATCTTCCATTACCCTTGTTAGCAGTTGAAAATACTTCCTGCGTTTTATCAACCAAAGTAAGAATAAACTCCCCTCTAGGAGTATTACTGTCACAGAGTTCAGCCAAAATTATTTGGGGAAGCTGTGGAATGATACATCTAAGTGTAGAGAAAAGATGTTATTGTATGTTTCCATTGAATGTTTACATATATTTTTATAATGGTAAAACTGACTTGATATATGAAAAGTAATATTGAATTGATACATTCTTGATCTTTAAAGTAGTAACCAGATAATCCATGTTGAAGTAATATTTTTAATAACTTTATAAACAGTTCTTCAGTATTTATGAAGGCTACATATTTGTAGCTTTCATTATCTGGCATGAATAAAACCTCCCTGGGGAAGGGGGAATTGGACACTGCCCATGGATTCCTTTAGGTAACTGCCTCTCTTTAGAAATTTATGAGTAACAAATTTCATTTGATTATGCCATGTATTGAGGAGGTGTTGGTAGTCAGAATATGATCAAGGGCAACATAATCATCTAAACTATATTAACTCCTCCCCAGTAATGAATACTTCTAATTAATAATAAACACATCTCCTAATTAATATGTTAAGTTTATTATCATTTTTCTCAAGGAATGTGCTCAAAGAATCTAAAAAAAATCTAATGGTTATGTAGAAGAGTATATTATACACTCAAACGTGTGACATACTAGAATGTCTTTCCTTTTACTACAGGTCACTTGTAGATAGGCAGGGTATTGTAGTATTTCTGATTTGTCATAGATAATTCTATATCCAACTATGCTGCATACATTAGCAAACAGCTACTCTTTTTAGTATCTTACGCCTCATAATTACTTTGTCTTCATCATTAATGCATGTCTCTGATTACCTCTACATATTTCTTTGACTGTATTTTCTATAATAAAGAGTTGGCAGAAAATGCAATTGTTGCTGAAAGTAGGCATACTTAACAGACACCTGTCATGATTTTAAACTTTTCTGAGAGAGTGCTCTTTATTTTAGTATGAACATATGTTTCACCACAAACATTTTGGATTGCAGCAATTAAGGAGTGGGTCAAGGAGTAATGCTCCAAAAACTAGCATATGAAGCTCCTCTATAAGTGATGAAAGGCTTTGTATGCATCAGGTTTAATTCCATCAATATTGCTATAATTATTTAGTCTGTGTTCTGTATAATGAATTACAGCATGCAAATATTTATTAGCAGCATCTGTTGGTCTTACTAGGCCTAACCCAAATTGAGCAAATATTGTCAATGTATGTCATAGCTGTTAAAGCTTTTTAGATTGATAGTCGTGCAGACTGAGAGACTTGTATTTACTCATTACAAGGTTAGCCAATGACCAGAGGTTAGAGTCAAGCTCTGTACCTTGTATCTGTGAGGTAAAAGCCTTAACATTGTCAACACCCCCTTTCCTTATTAAGAGTCTACACTATTATTTGACAGGCAGTCAGTGTTCGGTATTGATACAGAATGGGAATATGCTGGTTTCATTCCATATTTATCATTAGTACAGGCCATTATTACCTTACCCAAATCCATTATTTCTAGCATTTTTCTCTGTGCATTAGTTAAATATTGCATTAGTTGATGCAAGTAAAGAACAATTTTGTCAGTAAATGCTAAATAGAATTTAGCAGTAAACCTGGCCTTTGAAAATTCATATCTAACCTAGCATTCCAGTCACCACCCAGTAAGACTGGCCTTTGAAAATTCACATCTAACCTAGCATTCCAATCTCCACCCAGTAAGACTATAAACCTTCAGCAATACTATCTAAAAAAACTTTGGTCTTCTTGAAACAGGACTATTGTAATATTAAAGTCATCAATGTGGGTTGGTAGTAATAAACATTATCAGTCATAATTTTTTAATGACTATTGATAATCCAGCTGATTTAACAGTTCCAAAATTATTCAATAACTTTGGGCACAAGCATTTAGCAGCTGCCTCGATTCTTTCCATCATTTAAGTCACCCAGCAGCATTCTAGGAAGGCAATTGAAGTAAGAGTTGTGAAAGGTAAAGGAAAATTAAAAGTCAGTAAAATTTCTTGTAATGTATGAATAAAATGGACACTGAGCAGTATAAGTGATGTGAGTTTGTATGGTGCGTTTGCACTAATTTCAGGACTTGCTGAACTTCACTTTTCTTACTGCTGGTTCAGTAGAATGACTTCTGCTTTTAAGTAAGCCATCATTTACAAATACTATTTACAGATTATACATGGTTATAAGAACCCTGGTTTGAATTGTAGCATAGTGCCAGAGAATTGCTCTTTCTTCCAAAGAAAGGAGACTTGACAAAAACAGGTGCTCAAATTTGATACATGTAGAGCATAAGAGAAAGATGAGCTGTGAGAAATTGATCCCGTATAACAAATTGGAGATATGACAAGAAGACCACCATGGGAGCAAAATTTATTTCTGACTGTTCACTGCTGTTTTTTTTTTCTTCAGTACCCTATTGACTTTTATGACTTTCTAGGAAATTTATTTCCTTTTGCATTCTGTGTGTGGCTGAAATTAACTAACTTGTTTTGGTTTTCATTGGTTCTTTTAGTCTGAAAACTAATATTTTATGAATTTTAGGATCTATAGAAATTTTAGTTTGCTATATTGTATTTTTGTGGGTGAATTAGGAGCCTTTTTTAGAATGTCAAAGGTAATGTGGCATCCATAGATTGACATTTATTCTTTTCTTTTAATTTTTTTTTATTTTATTACCCAGTTAGTTCCAGAGAGTAATTTCTCTTGTCTTTGATCTCCAATTTTTATTCTTGCTTTCAACTTGCTGAAGACCATAAAAACATTTTCTAATTTGCTTGCCTAATGCCCAAGTCGGTGCTTTTAATTGATTGCTATTATAATTTAGTCAGTTATTTATCATTGCCTTCTTTATAGAATTGTTTTGCTCTGTGCACTGAAGGAATGCATATGTGTGTGTGTGTGTGTGTGTGTGTGTGTGTGTGTGTGTGTGTGTGTGTGTGTGTGTGTGTGGGGAGAGAGAGAAGTGGGTTGAGCAAGCATACTACACAAATGGGTATGTGGTGCAACAAAAATTGCTATATGTGATATGTTGCAGTAATAGGATGCTTGATGAGGCAGGACTGTACATGGTAATTTTGTATGAAAATGACCATATAAATTTGACTCTTTGAAGAGGCTCTTTGATTATGTTATGTTGTAATATGGTAGAAATAGAGAAATGTGAAAAACAGAAACTTCAGGGAGAATATTAAACAGTTTTTAATTCTACATGTTTAAGAAACCTGGATTTTGATATAAATGAGGTTTTCTAATGGGTATGAAGTGTATGAAGTTAAGGCAAAAGGAAAACCTATGGTAGAATCCAAGGCAGCTTGACAACTTTTGTTAAAAAGCTAAAGGAGTTGAAGCAAAACTTAATACACAATCAGGTTATGTATAATGATATTGACAAAGTACAAAATGAAGAAGTTTTACTTGATTAATGTAGGTCTCCCTTACAAGAAAACTGTAGATAATATATGTGAAAATAAAGAAAGTATTTTAAAAGTCTTCATAGAAAAATTCAGTATTGGAAGTGGAAATTGTAATTCAAGAACAGGTAAATGTAGTGTATTTATGGATTATTTAGAAAAAGAAAGAAAGACGACAGTTGCAAGAGGTTTGTAAATCCAGAATGGGGAAAATTATCAAAACTTGCAGGAAATTTAATTTGCAAATTAATCTTGATGGAGAAATAAAGGAAAATGGAAAATACATATTTAACCTGTTTTATTATAAATGTGTACTAGATTATATCATAACAGGTTTGAAATTATTTAATTAGATTACATGTGGAATGTAGAACATGTGGAATGTAGAACTGAAAGTGGTCATTTACCTGTTTATGTGGATGTAGATATTATGGAAAAGTAGCCATTAAAATGAGGAGGAAAGTACCAGAAACATCAGTTTAATTATAACATGATTTCATTAAAATTGTTTGATAAAGAATGTAAAGAAATTGGATAAAAATTAGAGAGGTTAAAGATTTTATATTATTTAGACAAGTAAAGAAAGAATAGTTAAAAGGAAAAGTTAAGAAATTTGAGGTGCAATGGCTGTAAGTAAAATGGTGCAAAACATAGTGGATGCTAATGTCTGTTGGTAGGAGTAAAAAAAAGTTTGCTAGAATGTGAAGAAATATGGTGTAACTGTAGATTACAAATACAGGGAAAGGGGAGAGAGGGGAAAACTACCATATACTGTAAAACAGTAGAAACATAGAACTGGTCAGTAAAAAATTCAGTAATAGAGTGTGGTTAAGTTATATTAAGGCTGAAAGATAGTCCAAGGGCTGGACCAGATTTATAATGAGTCTTATAAGCAATCAACAGGAAACCAGGACATTATGATACAAGAAAATTATGAGATGTATATAAAACTGGGCCTCACTTTGTGAAAATAACGCCCATTAGTAAAAAGGGATTAAGTTGGATCTGAATAAATACCGCTTCATAATATCACTGCACTCTTCACTTAGTTTTTTCCCCCACTATTATGCAAAAACTAAAATAAAAAAAATGAATAAAGTAGGCTTTCTTAAATATCAGCTTACATATGTTACTCAAAAAACAGGTCAATGTTAAGATTTAAATCACAGCTTTTATGGACCTAGAAGCCACTTTCTATAAAGTAAATAGAAAGGTATTAATGGGAAAATGAAAAAGCGAGTACAGCTAAAGAAAAACTGTCATTGATAAGAGAGTTGTATGAAAGACATACTGCCGGAGTAAGAATCTTTAAAACAGGACAGCTTTCTAAACGACTAGAGATCAAAAGAGGAGTAAGGTAAGGATGTTTGCTGGCACCATTTTTTAAATCTATCTATACAGATATATGTGTTGATGGTGGTTTAGAATGAAGTAATGAAAAGGTAGATATCCTAAAGATTAATGGAAGTGCATGACCAATCTGTTATACAGATAACATGATTATGTTGGCCTTTACAATCAGAAAACTGCAAAGTCAGATAGATTGGAGGAGTATTTAAAGGTGATTAGTTTAACAATAAATACACAGCAATCTTTCTGATTTTTAATGATAACATGAAATGTTAAATTTTATGTAGAATGACAAGATAGAGTTAGGAGTATAGGGAATAATAATTGCTGAAACTGGCAGATTTAAATTTGCATATCAGTTTCCTACAACAGAAAAATCAAAAGATGTATAATTTATATAGATTTACATAAGAAATTAGGAGATAAAATTATTAAACTAGTAATGTTTGCACTAACAAGTAGAATTTATTGTAAAGTTTCAATTTGATTTGAAGCTTGAAGTACAGGGATAAAAGGTAATCTAATGAAAAATATCCATTGGTTAATTATATACCTTTTTATCTCAACACAGTCCTTCTCAGAGACTTATATCCAAGTGAAATTTGGAAGATGAGTGGAGAAAAAATTGTAGGATTGACAGTTTTGACCAAGTGGATAAGGATTACAAAATGCCCAGTACAAAATTTGATGTTCTAAACCTTGCAAGAGAAATAAAAATGGAAATTTCAATATCGGTATAATTCAGAAAGTAATAGGTTTGTTGAATAGTGGCAAAATGTAGACTTCCTTGTCCAATAAAAAAAAAATGGAAAAGGATATTCAAATAAGTTAGTCTTATATTCCATGCTTAAGAAATATAATTGTAACAGAATGCAGATAAAATAAAGCACAATAGATATTCTGTTTGTTTTTGTAAGAAAAGTTAATTTTGAAAAATAATACTAAATATTTAAATGTAACAGAGAACAGAAACATTTTAAAGATGTATTTAAAATATAAATTTGAGTTATTTGAAAATAATGTTTTGGATGAAAGATGCAACAATGTTCAGCCTTGTAAGTGTGACGTAGTACATGTACTAAATTTTCTTTTACTCTGCTTATGCGACATGAACATTGACATGGAAGAGAGATCTCTAATGAAAATTCTGTTTGTTTACTTCTATTTCACTATCCCAATTTTTTCAAGATCTGTTTGAAGTTACACAGGTATAAAAGCAACAAGTAGAAAAAAAATCCACCAGGTGATAAAAATGCAACTCTTATTCTTGCACAGAATTCATCATAGAAATCACAGTAAGTGAATGGTTAAGGAAAGGTAAATTGAAACCAAAAGAAAAAAGATTAATGATAGTAGACCAGGATAGTAAACTACAGACACACTTGTTAACAAAGTGCATTGAACATGTGGAAGAAACAGACAAATGCAGGTTCTCTTAAAAACTGGAAATAACTGCACATCTTGTTACTGGGTGGGATACACTCATGGAAGAGGGTCTGTATTCCGAAAGGAGCAATAATATGGCAAAACTGTTGCATTAGGGATTGAGCAAACACTAGAGTGTTGTAGATGAGAAGCACAGCAAACACAAACGATAAAGTATTATAGAGAATCTTTTTATGCAACATGGGCCCACCTATTACCAACAGTTCAAAAAACAGGTGCTAGAAAAACAGATGTAGTAGTCCAGGAAAAAAAAGACAAAGGTGGCATTGGTCATTGAAATTGTTACACTTGGTGATTACAGTGTCTTTCTTACAGAGATACCAAAGTCATAGATTACTAGGGTTAGCAGGCAGAAAAAAGAAGTGTGGAAGAAAAATACCCAGAGAGATCCAGTAGTAGTAGTAGTAGTCATCATAGTATGAGCAACAGGTCTAATGGAAAAGACTTCCAAAGCAAGCATGCAACTCTGTAGGAATTAAAGATGGCATCAACTCTGGGCACATGGTTGGTGCTGTGAAGATCACTTTTGGCCAGCATCAAAGACTGAAATAATACCATTTCCTGAACTTTAATTGGAAATGTTTTTTTTCTGTCATGGTATTAGAAATTTAAAAGACTTTCCCTGGGATTCATTAAACTCTTTATAGGCTTCACGCAAAGCCTACATTGAGTTTGTGTTTGCACAATGGTGCATGGTAGTACTCAATCCATATTACTGAGGTGCACCACATCTAAGCTACATTTCTTGGCTTGCAACACTGCTGCCAGCTGGAAATATCATAAGCAAACACAGATAGCAATTCCATGTAAAGGAGGGCATCTACTGTGTGCAGATTTGAGTGGAATGCCATAGCGAACACATAGCGAAACCTTGTCAGTGAACGTGGATAGCAATTATGCGTAAGGAAGAGCACCTATTATGTTCGGATTTGCACACAATGCCACAATGATCACCAGGGGTTTTACAGCCATCATTGTGTTAGTATAACACGTCTGCACAGAGGCTAACTTTATGAAGGGACATATATGGCATTGATGACACACAGAAATGTTTTACAATGTAACACTCACAACTTCTTAGAGTGACAAATGTGGACAAATAAAGGGCCAGAAATAGGGACAGCTTTTATTATTGCACTGACAAACTTAGGAAGTTGATGGAATATGTAGGTTATACATTAGCATGAACCTTCTGAAGAAAATGAAGTCAAACTTCAGGATTTTCATTACACTCTGCAATGATATGCCAATGATTTGCCAGGAAGAAAATGTTATGAGGAAAATCGCAATTACGGAAGAAAATGACATTCTGCACAGATCAGGACAGTTGACAGGTCTGCACTCAAATGTATGTAATATTGAGTCACATCAGTCCAGCGATCATCCTAGTGATATGGCAGGAAGCCACATATTTGTTAACAAAAACATTTGGACATCCTGGGAATATGTGGACAGTTGAGAGGTATGACTATGACGTATATGGGTTATGGTTCAAGCACCACACACAGCGTTCTACAGTGCAGAGTATTGTGATATCCCATTCCTCTGTATTGAAGCTGTGTTAATGATCTGTACAAATGTATGTAATATTGAGTCACATCAGTCCAGAGATCATCCTAGTGATATGGCAGGAAGCCACATATTTGTTAACAAAAACATTTGGACATCCTGGGAATATGTGGACAGTTGAGAGGTATGAATATGACATATATGGTTCAAGCACAGTACAGGACAGCGTACCTACAGTGCAGAGTATTGTGATATCCCATTCCTCTGTATTGAAGCTGTGTTAATGATCTGTAACAGGACATGGGACTGCCATGTAAAATGATCACCCACGGTGAGTATGCGTATTGAATAGCGACACACAGATGAATAGTAGGAATGAACGCAGGGAAAGAGTACAGGTGAAAACTCCCACAAGTACAGCAGAGGAGGCCATGTCAATGGAAGATGGTTGTAGCAGCAGCACCAAGCATGGATGTATATGGTACAGTACGGAAAATATGCCGTCTGTGATTGTTACACAAAGTGACATAACAATGAGGAGGATGTCTGTGTGAGATAAGCATCCTTACATGAATGATAAAGAGAACATCAGTCAGGCAAATGACATGCAATTGGGGTAGAGTGCATATTGGGAAACTGTGAAAAATGATAAACCTGAATATAAGTATACTCTTAGCAGAGGTCTCCAGTAAGGTGGTCTTAGGTAAAGGATCATGCAAAACTTTACAAGAACGAACCGCAATCATGGACTATATCAAAATAATACCACCAATAATCCTATGCCTCTTATGTAACATATGTGATGTGGAATGATAATAGATGAGCCTGCACACACACTCTTGATGACTATTGTGATATAGCCACGCTCTGAGGGTAACCACGCACAATATCCTGGTACTGTAATGTCTGTAGGAGGTGTTAGGAGTGGCACTGCTGTACCTGTATGTGACGGGGCTATATTATAGCAGTGAATGCTTAAAATAGAATGCTGTATAATCGATCCAAAAAAAAATGAAAACACAAAATTCTGAACAAACGGAACAGCATCTCCCCCCCCCCCCAAGGGGAAAAAAAATCGGTGGTCCACAAAAAAACAAAAAAATGCTCTCCCCCATCACCTTACTTAAATATACCAACTCCGTGATCACTCCACAGAGGAGGACAGGGCAAAGTCCAGAAAAAGGCCCAGAGATTTTTTTCCCCAGGGAAAAAATTGCTGTTCCGTGTCTTCAGGATTTTGCTCTTTTGACATTTAGCTGTTGATTTTAAACAGAGTTCGATTACTTAATAGGGAACCTATGTGACAGGTGTTAGGAGGGACACTGCTGTACCTGTATGTGACAGTATGGTCAATACAAGCTACTTGCCTTGTGTGCATGTTATATATCTATGGCACAATCCACACTGCCATGAATGATACATGCCATTAACTCATTACACCCAAGTGCACCGCCAGGTGCTTCCGCAGTTGCCTCCTATTGTGCCTGTAGGCATCAAATATTGCTTGTTCATATTTGCATTAATAATTCCAAAACCATGCTACATACATGGTATCATAATATTTTATCATGAAGTATACATGATGGTAAACACAACTGTATTGATGTTTGAGCTCTGTCAACGAGCAATTGTTAGACCTGTAATATGATAATTTCATTTTTTTTTAGTGGCTCGAGCCGCACCCATTGGGAGTTAAAGGTTCACACTCAAAATAGCTGTACTGGAGGGAATGAGTTAATGTTGTTAACCTATGTATGCAGTGTATGCATAAACTGAACAGGTAGCACACATGCATCTTGTGTAACAAATCTCTAAGGCCAAGAACACTACATCAGTGGACCCAGATAATATCCCAGGATGCTGTCTAATCAGCATGAAACATGACCTATCAAGCCCTCAGGAATTGCTATTTAACTGTAGCCTTCAAACAGGCTTCATGCCTCATGAATGGAGAACAGCAACAGTCATTCTTCTGCACAAAGGTGGCCCAACTAACAGACCCTGGAAACTGTAGAACCTTCAGTCTTACTAGTCTTATATGTTCAGCCATGGAAACAATCATCATGGAAATGATCAATAATGATATAGCAAACCTCCAGACAATGGACCCATCCCAGTTTTGTCTTGTCAGGGGCAGGACATGCATACTCAACCTAATGGACTTCTTTGAGAAGGTCACCGGAATGATGGATGAGGGCAGAATGGTTCACACTGCTCATCTTCACCTGGCCAATACATTTGACACAATACCCCACTCAGGCATTGTTGACAAACTCAAGAGGTTAGGTACAAACCTGTATGTCACCCAATAGATAGCCAGCTGCCTCACAGATGAGACTCATGAAGTTTGAATTGGGAGTCCACCTCTACAAAGAGGTCGGTCACAAGTGGCGTCCCTCAGGGATTTGTCCTTGGACAACTCCTTTTTGGAATGGACTTCTCTGAAGTCAAGAACAATGTCAGCGGTCTCTAGCTGACTACATTTGCAGATGATTGCAAATTAGAGCTGCCATTGAATTCCATAATGACACAGATGGTCTCCAGGAAGGATTGACACAAACAACTGGTGTCAGTGCCATGGACTAAAACTAAATGACAAGGAATGCATATTATTATCCATCAGGAAATCATCCACCCGTGGTAACTATCATATTGATAAACACACTCTTTAGAGGTGACCCAGTAATTATGAACACACTTGGACAATCTAGCCATTGACTATCACATGTCTACAGTAGTGAGGAAATCATTTTATGTTGTTCAACTTATAAACAAAGGTATGTGTCAAAGGAAAAAACTTCAAAGACCAATACACGTAAGGTTCAGTTAAGGCACATTTAATAACTTGCAGCAAGGAGACAAAAATGTGCAAATACAAGATTTTGCCCAACTGCTACCAGAAAGTATGCTATTCTTATACTGTTTTACAAGACATGGCCTTCTATAGCTGACGTAATCAAACACAACTTTCAGTATTGTTCTACAGCAGATGTTGCTCAGATTTTCTGCTGACATGACTAGATTTGTGAGAAACTTTTGAGAAAAACAACCTGGCCTTGGTGGGCACTAACCTGTTACAGGCCCCTATTGTACAATTCTAATACATGTTACATTTCAAGGTACTTTTCTAACTCGGGCATAAGCAAATGCTGATTACAGTTCATCTTTTCAAACGGTCTTTGTTCTAATTATCTATAGCTTCTACAGCTGTGTATTTTCTCACAGCACAAGCGGAACTCCTTGTCTAAGTTTCATAACATTTATACAAGTGGTATTGTTCTATTCATTATTTTCCTGACACAAGCAGAAATAATCTGCTTCTCAGTAAATTTCCAAGCATAAGCAAAGATTTTAGCTGCGCATATTTCATGACAATACAAGGTCAGAAAGCATCTGCAGTTTGTACAGATTTATGCAGTATGAAATAGAATAAATGTGTTAACCCTTTTCAAGCTCTAAATGCACTAAGCATATTACTAATACATACACTAATGCATATTTTTCTGACAGTATGTCATCTAGGTGCAAGGAACTCATTGTTCCACTGTGTTCCACATTCATCAGACCCATCACTGAGTACAGTGCCCCCGTCATAGGTTTCAACCTGCTAAAAGGCCAATGCGGAACACAGACCATAGCAGTGTGTGACAAACAGTCAAAATGTGGAACACACAATTTTTGCACTGCGCGAAAAGCATTCTTTGGCCATGGCCTTTCAAACAATATACCATATGTAAGTATTTTAATAATACATGCACTCTCTCTTGCAGACACAGATATTTACATATATACACAGCTGTAGAAGCAAAACGACAGTGGCTCACTCGTATAAAAAAACACAAACATGCACAGTAACAAAATAAATGACTGCAATACAAGCAATTAAAATGATTCCTTTTAACTGTTGGTATTGCAGTTATTTACTTTGGTACTGTTTTCTTCTATTTTATTTTTTCTTCCTCTCTTTAAATGGAATTTGCCACAACCACATTTAATGAAGGGGAAAACTGATGGAAGTTTATTTTTTCTTCTGAGATCTCCCTTCTATATTTGCCCTACTTGGTCAGATGATTACTCCTTTCTGTCATATATCACAAAAGTATGTGTTTCCCCTTCCTAATCCCTACTGCTAATTCCCTTTCAATGTGCACATTCACTTCTGTTTCACTTCTGCTGGCCTCTCTTATATTGTCTTTTCTTTTCCTCCCACCCCTTGCTTTAGTTCTGCCTGGCATATGTCTTCATAAATCACTGGCTTTGCTCACTTTCCTTTCTATTTGCATTGGTCTTCTCTTCTTTTTGGCTATTTCTCAGACGCTTGCTCATATCCCCACATATTAATTGTTTACCCATTTTTTTCTGCCAGGTTTCTTAATCAATCTTTTACCTCTCCCTAAGTGCATCATAATCCTAAAATTGCACTTCGTCACCTTTGTCTTTGTATTCTTGTCCTTTCTTCCTACTACGAACAACATAATGACATGATTAACGTTGCCTAATGGTGTCTGTACCTCAACATCCATCAGATAGGACCATATCCAGAATTCTTTCTTTTCTAGAGCAGTCCTGCACTAGCTGGCGAAAGATCTTATGGTCCAAAATCTCCATCAACTCTCACATCTCCTTTACTATGGTCTCATAGAATTTCCAAGTCTGCTTCTGAAGTTTCAGATCCCCACAAATATTACCTTTTTGCTCTTATCCCCCTTACTGTATTTTTCCTACATTTTTTCATCCTTCTCTTATGATGGTCTTATGAGGCATTTCACTGTATCAATCCATCAGGTCCCCTCCTCCCTCAAAGCATAAAGCAGGAAAAAGACACCTCAGGGTGATAACAGAGTTAGAAAAGAGTCACTCCTTGCAGCCTGGGAAGTGCATCAGTGACCAATAAGGTGGTGGACTGTATCCTTACAGACTGTAGAGGTCAAAAGGTTGTACCACTCATTTTTAGCCAGCTGGTAGGCCTGAATGGAAAGCTGTGCTCGTTCCTGGTGCCTACAGAGGTAGAGGGAGCGAAAGCTCACTGAGCATGTGCAGATGAAGGTAATGAAGGGAAGGGTGGACAATTGGCAAGAGGAAAGGCTGGGGGAGATAGAGCTCTTATCACACGAGGAAGGAGAGATGGTACGGGTTCTGAAGATACATTGGGTTAAAGGATAACACAAAAGCCAGGGGGGAGACAGGAGGGGAAACTACTACCTGACTAATTGCGAAAATTCATCCTAGGCAATAGAGAGCACGTCTTCATTAAAAGACAGAAGAATAAATATAACCTGATAGGGCAGTGGATTTTCAAGACACTGGAATTTTTAAGATGGCCCGGGATGGGTGGTGAGGTAGGAGAAAAGGCAGTACAAAGATGTTAGCTGTACAAACTGGGCAAGTTAGACAGAAAACATTTATTTTTTCTGCTAACATAAACATTTAATGCAATATGTACTCATTTTGCCATAAATATTTTTGTTTTGTTTGCACAACAGAAGCTGAGTTTTTGCAGTTCCTCTGCAACTGTAGGGTTGTGTTGGCTGTCATACAACAAAGGTAATTTCTATAATGCAAAATATTTGTGTTAATCATTTGTACTGTACAAATGATTGCAAGCTCTGCTACTCAGAAAATGCATTTAATTTGACGTTTATATCTAACTAGGTTTAACTCGGCAATTTCCTAGAAGTATTAGGGTGTTTGAGGCAAGGAACTTAAGTATCTGGACAATGCATCAATTACCAAGTATGTAAAAAAATGATTTTGGATTTGTGGACAAATAAAACATTTTTGTAACAGTTGTCATTTCATAAGTGTAAAATCTGATTACCTGAGCTGCAGTGACCTCTAAGTTGAATGGTTAATTTTGAAGCTGGACTACAGAATGAACAGCACTCCCATGGAAGCCACTGTGTTCGCTTTCTTATTTTGTATAACCTCATTCACTTTTTTGTTATGAATGAAACCCAACTCTCACATAGCAAATTTGATTAAATGCTCTAAAGCTGTGAACATTAATAAATTTAAGTAATTGTTCTGAAAGTGTACCCAAAACGTTCACATGGAATAATGCGTAGATGTCTGCACAACAGAAGCTGAGTTTTTGCAGTTCCTCTGCAACTGTAGGGTTGCGTTGGCTGTCATAATATGGAATAATGCGTAGATGTCTGTGCATATCTAACCTCCTGACTAAAAAGGTATTTGCTTCATTTGCTTCCATTGCCATTTTGTATTTCATTTAATTCCTGTTTGAATTCTGACAGAAATAGTCATTGTTTTCTTTGTTTACTATGCAAGCAGTAGATGAAATGCTGCCGCTGATGCAGAGATCACATTGTTAAAGTAATTTCTACTGATGCACTTAGAGTTACAGCTAACAGCTTAAGTAATCGCTAAGGTAACCGGCTGTAGACACATCATATAGACCTGGGCTTGATTACCGTTACTTTAAATTGCATACTCAAAGAGCTTAAGCAACTCATGGCACTATGCATTTATATCTACTCTGCACCAGTTGCCATGGTATAGGTTTAAATATTAATGTGTCTGCCTTTACTTTCATTTGAATGGAAAATCAAAATGACAATTTCTTTCTCTCTCCCTGTGCACCCTGCAAGTATTGCAGTGGCATGAAAACTAGTAGCGGCACAGGATTGGTCGAATTTTCTTTACCCTCAATAGCTCCCTTTGCCTTAGGAGCAGTGACTTAATTGGCTGGTATACCACAGTGCCTTATACAAGCTAATCAAAAAAAATGCAAAGCAAGCTGGCACTGTTTAATGCGGAACAGCGGAACAGTTGTCTAAACCAGTGTTAAATGCAGAGTGCTCTGCACAATGAGGAGCACTTGACTTCTCATCCCCTGTGGTATGTACCTAACCAGGCATATCCAACAATTGTAAGGCCCACAGAAGTTCCTCACTAAAAGAATACAGGGCACAAGTAAAATGTCCTATGCAGACCCTGTCAAGGCCCTATCCCTGTGTTCTGTCTCCTAAAAGCTTTTGAGGGGTGAGTTACAACTAGCATACAGGGCATTGTCAGACCCCACTCTAATGGACTTCCTGCTTATCCACAAAACAAACAGCACCATAATTACTCATTCTAAAGACTTAAAACCTTGCCTGTGATATAAATAGGACCTGCTGGTGAGATAGGTATGTATCCCAGAGACTACCCCATCTCTGGAACAGGCTCCCCATCCATGTGAAGAAGAGTTACTCCCTAACCCAATTCAAGTGCAACTTGGACAATTGGATGGGGAACAGGAAATTCATCCCTGGTTTGGCACCTGTGCCTATAATGGACACAGGCAATCTGTAAATGGTTCATCTCCTAGGCCCCTGCTTTTAAATGCTTTACCTCCCAAGCCCTTGCTTACACTTGTTAAGGGTATTGGAATGTATCAGAGATTTGGGATGCATGGCTAGGCTTTAAATGTGCCTTCTGGTCATTAGCCTAGTTCATAGGTTCATAGTTTAGTACTAAGCTAACCTGCCCTTGCAAACCATTTTAAGCCTAGCCAATTATCCCTTGTGAGACCCAAACCCTGCACCTTGTGTTTGTAAGGCAAACACCTTAGCCATTAAGCCACCCTCCCAACCCACGTAAACACCTATGAATCTCCTGTTTGTTCTGCACCATCAGACAGTCCTGTATATTCCCCAGAAAGAATACCTAGGTATGGCCAATCAGCTGTTTGACAATGCACTGGGACAAAGGTGGTACACTTCAGTTACACATCCCTGTAGATTGTTTAGGGGGGTACATAAAGAAGGGTGCATTGTACATGGTTATTAGTGTGATGAAGTCAGGGAACCATAAAGTTTTTATGGCCTCTGATGTAAATGTCCTTCACGCACTCAGTACTTGTGGTACATTCAAGGGAGTAGTCAGCACTCTCTACCTTAGAATACCTCAGGACACAGGTCACATACCTAGATGTCTAATTATAGGGTGTGATGTCCACATTATACTTGGATGATGTGCCTGTTTCCTGATTCAACAAATCCCTCCATGTGTCTCATTAATGCAGGTGTTGTCATGGCTATGGCAGTAGTCTCTGGTATGTGTTGATACTGTCTGTATTATACTAATGTCACAGTTGGAGTCTATGATTGCACACATGCTGTGGTCCTTCAGGCAGCTGCTTGGACATATTATGTGTATTTGGACATAGCATGCGTGTGTCATCTGTGATGTCCATCACTGAACTAATGGGCAGGAAAGGGCCTAGCAGAAACCCTGATATACTGACCTGGTCACTGCATCTGAGATATGTCACATCACACATTTCAACCTACTGAGATACCACGTATGTCATACACTGGTCTACCCATTTGGTGATTATAGCTGTTTATGGCCACATATGACAGTGTTGATTGAATATCTCAGGTTGGATTTTTGTCAAATGCCTTACAAGTTCCACATGATACTGTTGTCATCATACATGCACTCGATGACCTCTTTGTGGACATCTATTAAATGTAACGGACCTGATGTAGCAGTAGCACCTCACACAGGTCTGTTGCACGCACCTGGAATTTTACTAGTGTACATGTAGAGAAAGCCCATGATGACATGTTGGTCTACTTTACAGTCGAGGAGTGTCAGGATGTCTCTATACATGCATGCATCAGGTGCCCATGATGACATGTTGATCTACTTCACAGTCGAGGAGTGTCTGGTTGTCTCTATACATGCATGCATCAGGTGGTGTCCCCCAGCTCGGGTGAATGCATGTTGATGTACACCATTGTATGGGAACATAGGTCTTGTGGATGGTGTGTTGAACTGTGTATTCAACTGTATGAGGAAGGTATATGTGCTAGGTCACACTATAGGTGATCTCCAATGTTGTCATTGCACATTGATTCCATGTGATAGGCCTGGATGATGGTAAGATGGTACTTCCTATTGTGATCTGGCCTAGGGTTTTGATACAGTCACACATGCAGTTATTGAGAAAAACCCATTGCTGGGGATTAAACCTTATGTCAGTTGATGGGTAAACAATTGGCTCACTAACAGAACATATCATGTGAAAGTTGGTGAATCAACCTGTACCAGTATTACTATCACTAGTGGCAAACCCCAGGGATCTGTACTTGGCCCTTCACTGTTCGAATTGTATTTCTGGAAAGTTCAGGCTAAAGTATATGCCCCTTGTGTTACCAGGTTTGTTGATTCTTGCATATTGTGTGCATTCATTGTCCACCAATGATAATAACATAGTATAGGAGGAGCTAACATACACAACTGAATGGTGACAAAGGCACATGATCTACAAATAAATGCAAAAATGTGTGCTTGTAATGTCAGTCTGAAAAGTGGAGTTCCATGTTAATCACAGCTTTGACAACAGTCCTGCTATGCAGAAACCCACTGATGCAAGCACTGGGAACACATTTAGATAGCGGTCTGAACTTTGACCATCAACTGTCTGCACTGCTATTGAAAACCTAAGCAGTACACATCCTAAGTCAAGCCATCATATTGATATCTTAGGATTGCATGACAGCACTGTAGTCAAGCCTTATTACAGCACTAATAGAGTATAATGCTCTTTTTTTATATGTACTTCACCAGACACTTGTAGCAGCTGGAGAGAACACAAGGCTTTCTCAGTAAGATAACACAGGGCATACATACCATGCTATGATGTATGTGGATAGATTGAAAGTCATGTTACTGTAAACTTTATTGTATAGGATGAAATGACTTCAGCCTGACCCTGCCCTACTGGGAGTACTGCTTATCCAGAAATATGATGTAGCTGATTACAGCAGTGCCTGTTGAGGGGAAGATGAGTGTCCCACATGCTAGCTTAAAATGCTCTATGTAACATCAAGCAACAGATATTATATATATATATATATATATATATATATATATATATATATATATATATACATAACACACACAGTTGACTGCAGTGAGAATAGAACCCATATAAGTACACATACTATAGAACACAGTATGTTACACAAGCACCATGGCACAAGTCTAATTTATATGAGTGCAGGTGAACATATATTAAACCAAAAAGAACTGTAGATACTCCACCAAAGGCTGCCTGCCTACAAAGATTCCAAAGGAAAGAAGAAAAAAGCAGGTACTGGCCACTACGCTGAACAGCTTCAAAACTTTTATGTAAAACACAATTAAAAACAGGAATGAGCACTTTCAGGACAAAGCCCTTCTACAGATACAAAACTCAAATGAAACTGCAGTTTTTATATAGCTCTTCAGTTAACATTCAGTACCGCACCCTCCTTTTCTTTAGTACAGGTCTTAAAGGTATAACCCCATTTAAATCTGGGGTTTTATATACTGCCAGCTCAGTGATCCATTTAGTTTCATTCATCTGTCTCATTGATCAAGTCACCTCCCCTTTTGTTTTTATTTACACAATTGTGTGACCATAAACTTAAACATATGATTTTCATACTTAGAAATGTGCTGGAAAAGTGCATTATGTTCATGTTTTAATCTTATAGAGGACAGATGGTTCAAATTTCTGTTTTTCAGCTTGCAGTTAGTTTTTCCTACATAGACTGAGCTGCAGTCCTGACAGACAGCCAGGTAAACAACATTCTTTGTTCTACAATCTGCATACAAATCAAAACAATATTGTTTTCCTGATACAAGGTGTACATAGGATTCTGCCTCCACGATGTACTCACAAAAACACAGTACTTAATGCAAGCGCCATAGCTCAAATCTGATTTGTACAGCACTGCAGATGATGACATTAGCAGGCCATGTGGTTGACAATAGGTTATGAGGCCTGCATAGGCATATAGCTTCATAGGTTTATATGAGGCTACTAGCCTAATAGCACTAGGGTCTTTAGAAGCCTAGCTGCATGGTTACTTTTAGCAGAATGTGGTTGGCAGCAGCACCAACTAGCCCTGTCCATGAGGGACATGGGTGCCAGCCCAGAGGTGACTTTCCAATCACCCAACAAGTAGTCATGGTTGCGCTTGAACAGGGTCATAGAGAAGCACTGCTTCACATGCAGTGGGATCCTGTTACAGAGGAGTGTGAATCATTGTGGGATATATCTGTCTCCCCAGCATGTGCTGTTTATGGCACAGGCAAGGTTGAGAACCTTGGGGCAAATTATAGTTGTCCATTTTAACTGCAGATGTCCATCATTTACAGATGGCCAGGGTCTGAGACTGCTCTGCAGGGCAGCCATAGGTCACCACTCAGCAGCCTGCATGATACTGAGTTCAGTGACAGGTATGTCAGTCTTTCCATGTATGTCATGCTTGGAGGCTTGGTATTCTCTCAGGCACAGCTCTGTGTTCTGTCCAATTGCTGCAGGTGTCTGGGGAGGTACACAGAGAGAGATGAGCATTGTACTCTATTATTGATGTGATAATGGTAGAGTACAGCAGAGGTATGACCACCCTGGCCTTGGATGTGATGTACATATGTGTGATGTGCGCAATACAGATTTTCTGTGGCATGGGTCCTAACACTGCACTCCCTGTCCATGGCAGCTGTAGAAAAAAATGGAACAGATTACCATTATGAATACCAGTCTTGCCAATATTCAGCTTTTAAGTCTTAGAAATACTCTCTATAGTTGATACGTACACATCTGTGGGATGTTCTCCATCTTAAATTCCTTGATGCAAGCATCAAGGGTACCTTTCTTCTTCTGACGTAGGTCACTAAAATGGTGCTTACATTGGTCACAAGTGTGGAGGATACCAGTGGCACTGGTCTCTGCCCAGGCCAAGTTATCCCAAACCTCTGACTTTATACTGAGACCCAGAAGAGTTGCTCTGCAGTGACCTGGCATTGTGATATTTCACTAGGA